>NW_026552470.1:0-22500 GCF_027596085.1 Anoplopoma fimbria | reverse complement strand
ATTCTCTTTATTTAATGTTTTATTTTCTTTATTTAATGTTTCATTATCTTTATTTGATGTTTTAATCTCTTTATTTAATGTTTATAATTCCTGATGTTTTCATCTCTGTTTCATTTAATGTTTATATGTCTTACTGTTTTTAATGTTTGGACATTCCCTTCCTATTTAATGTTTTATTCTCTTTATTTAATGTTTTATTCTCTTTATTTAATGTTTTTTTTTTTTTTTTTTTAATAATGTTTTTTTTTTCAATAACTTTATTGAGACATTTGTTCATATATATACATTTTCTTTATTTAATGTTTCATTCTCTTCAGTGACGTAATGTCCTGATGTTTTCACGGATGCTTCACTGGACGGCTCATCCTCCTGTATACCGGTGTGCCGGATTACCGGTGTTTTTCACGGTACCGGTACCGGTGGACCGGCCGCTCAACCTCCTATAGCTAGCATTGCTAGAGGAGGTTGAGCCGTCAGGGAGCTATAGGAGCCGTCCCGGTAGAATCCCGGTGACCGGGAAATAGGTTCCGCGATCACCGCGCATTGCATGCCGGGTATTTTTTTTTTTTTTTTTTTTTTAATAAATAACTTTATTTAGACATTTATTCATACATATACATTTTCTTTATTTAATGTTTCATTATCATTATTTAATGTTTCATTATCATTATTTAATGTTTCATTATCTTTATTTAATGTTTCGTGTTTGGCACAGTAGCGGTTCAGTGACGTAATGTCATGATGTTTTCACGGATGTTTCACTGGACGGCTCATCCTCCTGTATACCGGTGTGCCGGATTACCGGTGTTTTTCACGGTACCGGTACCGGTGGACCGCCGCTCAACCTCCTATAGCTAGCATTGCTAGAGGAGGTTGAGCCGTCAGGGAGCTATAGGAGCCGTCCCGGTAGAATCCCGGTGACCGGGAAATAGGTTCCGGCGATCACCGCGCATTGCATGCCGGGTATTTTTTTTTAAATTTTTTTTTTTAAAAATAACTTTATTTAGACATTTATTCATACATATACATTTTCTTTATTTAATGTTTCATTTTCTTTATTTAATGTTTCATTATGTTTCATTATTTAATGTTTCATTATCTTTATTTAATGTTTCGTGTTTGGCACAGTAGCGGTTCAGTGACGTAATGTCCTGATGTTTTCACGGATGTTTCACTGGACGGCTCATCCTCCTGTATACCGGTGTGCCGGATTACCGGTGTTTTTCACGGTACCGGTACCGGTGGACCGGCCGGCTCAACCTCCTATAGCTAGCATTGCTAGAGGAGGTTGAGCCGTCAGGGAGCTATAGGAGCCGTCCCGGTAGAATCCCGGTGACCGGGAAATAGGTTCCGGCGATCACCGCGCATTGCATGCCGGGTATTTTTTTTTTTTTTTTTTTTTTTAATAAATAACTTTATTTAGACATTTATTCATACATATACATTTTCTTTATTTAATGTTTCATTTTCTTTATTTAATGTTTCATTATCATTATTTAATGTTTCATTATCTTTATTTAATGTTTCGTGTTTGGAACAGTAGCAGTTCAGTGACGTAATGTCCTGATGTTTTCACGGATGTTTCACTGGACGGCTCATCCTCCTGTATACCGGTGTGCCGGATTACCGGTGTTTTTCACGGTACCGGTACCGGTGGATCGACCGGCTCAACCTCCTATAGCTAGCATTGCTAGAGGAGGTTGAGCCGTCAGGGAGCTATAGGAGCCGTCCCGGTAGAATCCCGGTGACCGGGAAATAGGTTCCGGCGATCACCGCGCATTGCATGCCGGGTATTTTTTTTTTTTTTTTTTTTTTTTTTAATAAATAACTTTATTTAGACATTTATTCATACATATACATTTTCTTTATTTAATGTTTCATTTTCTTTATTTAATGTTTCATTATCATTATTTAATGTTTCATTATCTTTATTTAATGTTTCGTGTTTGGCACAGTAGCGGTTCAGTGACGTAATGTCCTGATGTTTTCACGGATGTTTCACTGGACGGCTCATCCTCCTGTATACCGGTGTGCCGGATTACCGGTGTTTTTCACGGTACCGGTACCGGTGGACCGGCCGGCTCAACCTCCTATAGCTAGCATTGCTAGAGGAGGTTGAGCCGTCAGGGAGCTATAGGAGCCGTCCCGGTAGAATCCCGGTGACCGGGAAATAGGTTCCGGCGATCACCGCGCATTGCATGCCGGGTATTTTTTTTTTTTTTTTTTTTTTATAAATAACTTTATTTAGACATTTATTCATACATATACATTTTCTTTATTTAATGTTTCATTTTCTTTATTTAATGTTTCATTATCATTATTTAATGTTTCATTATCTTTATTTAATGTTTCGTGTTTGGCACAGTAGCGGTTCAGTGACGTAATGTCCTGATGTTTTCACGGATGTTTCACTGGACGGCTCATCCTCCTGTATACCGGTGTGCCGGATTACCGGTGTTTTTCACGGTACCGGTACCGGTGGATTGCTCCTATAGCTAGCATTGCTAGAGGAGGTTGAGCCGTCAGGGAGCTATAGGAGCCGTCCCGGTAGAATCCCGGTGACCGGGAAATAGGTTCCGGCGATCACCGCGCATTGCATGCCGGGTATTTTTTTTTTTTTTTTTTTTTTAATAAATAACTTTATTTAGACATTTATTCATACATATACATTTTCTTTATTTAATGTTTCATTATCATTATTTAATGTTTCATTATCATTATTTAATGTTTCATTATATTTATTTAATGTTTCGTGTTTGGAACAGTAGCAGTTCAGTGACGTAATGTCCTGATGTTTTCACGGATGTTTCACTGGACGGCTCATCCTCCTGTATACCGGTGTGCCGGATTACCGGTGTTTTTCACGGTACCGGTACCGGTGGACCGGCCGGCTCAACCTCCTATAGCTAGCATTGCTAGAGGAGGTTGAGCCGTCAGGGAGCTATAGGAGCCGTCCCGGTAGAATCCCGGTGACCGGGAAATAGGTTCCGGCGATCACCGCGCATTGCATGCCGGGTATTTTTTTTAAAAAAAATTTTTAAATAACTTTATTTAGACATTTATTCATACATATACATTTTCTTTATTTAATGTTTCATTTTCTTTATTTAATGTTTCATTATCATTATTTAATGTTTCATTATCTTTATTTAATGTTTCGTGTTTGGCACAGTAGCGGTTCAGTGACGTAATGTCCTGATGTTTTCACGGATGTTTCACTGGACGGCTCATCCTCCTGTATACCGGTGTGCCGGATTACCGGTGTTTTTCACGGTACCGGTACCGGTGGACCGGCCGGCTCAACCTCCTATAGCTAGCATTGCTAGAGGAGGTTGAGCCGTCAGGGAGCTATAGGAGCCGTCCCGGTAGAATCCCGGTGACCGGGAAATAGGTTCCGGCGATCACCGCGCATTGCATGCCGGGTATTTTTTTTTTTTTTTTTTTTTTTAAAAATAACTTTATTTAGACATTTATTCATACATATACATTTTCTTTATTTAATGTTTCATTTTCTTTATTTAATGTTTCATTATCATTATTTAATGTTTCATTATCATTATTTAATGTTTCATTATCTTTATTTAATGTTTCGTGTTTGGCACAGTAGCGGTTCAGTGACGTAATGTCCTGATGTTTTCACGGATGTTTCACTGGACGGCTCATCCTCCTGTATACCGGTGTGCCGGATTACCGGTGTTTTTCACGGTACCGGTACCGGTGGACCGACCGGCTCAACCTCCTATAGCTAGCATTGCTAGAGGAGGTTGAGCCGTCAGGGAGCTATAGGAGCCGTCCCGGTAGAATCCCGGTGACCGGGAAATAGGTTCCGGCGATCACCGCGCATTGCATGCCGGGTATTTTTTTTTTTTTTTTTTTTTAATAAATAACTTTATTTAGACATTTATTCATACATATACATTTTCTTTATTTAATGTTTCATTTTCTTTATTTAATGTTTCATTATCATTATTTAATGTTTCATTATCTTTATTTAATGTTTCGTGTTTGGCACAGTAGCGGTTCAGTGACGTAATGTCCTGATGTTTTCACGGATGTTTCACTGGACGGCTCATCCTCCTGTATACCGGTGTGCCGGATTACCGGTGTTTTTCACGGTACCGGTACCGGTGGACGGCCGGCTCAACCTCCTATAGCTAGCATTGCTAGAGGAGGTTGAGCCGTCAGGGAGCTATAGGAGCCGTCCCGGTAGAATCCCGGTGACCGGGAAATAGGTTCCGGCGATCACCGCGCATTGCATGCCGGGTATTTTTTTTTTTTTTTTTTTTTTTTATAAATAACTTTATTTAGACATTTATTCATACATATACATTTTCTTTATTTAATGTTTCATTTTCTTTATTTAATGTTTCATTATCATTATTTAATGTTTCATTATCATTATTTAATGTTTCATTTATTTAATGTTTCGTGTTTGGCACAGTAGCGGTTCAGTGACGTAATGTCCTGATGTTTTCACGGATGTTTCACTGGACGGCTCATCCTCCTGTATACCGGTGTGCCGGATTACCGGTGTTTTTCACGGTACCGGTACCGGTGGACCGGCCGGCTCAACCTCCTATAGCTAGCATTGCTAGAGGAGGTTGAGCCGTCAGGGAGCTATAGGAGCCGTCCCGGTAGAATCCCGGTGACCGGGAAATAGGTTCCGGCGATCACCGCGCATTGCATGCCGGGTATTTTTTTTTTTTTTTTTTAAATAACTTTATTTAGACATTTATTCATACATATACATTTTCTTTATTTAATGTTTCATTTTCTTTATTTAATGTTTCATTATCATTATTTAATGTTTCATTATCATTATTTAATGTTTCATTTATTTAATGTTTCGTGTTTGGCACAGTAGCGGTTCAGTGACGTAATGTCCTGATGTTTTCACGGATGTTTCACTGGACGGCTCATCCTCCTGTATACCGGTGTGCCGGATTACCGGTGTTTTTCACGGTACCGGTACCGGTGGACCGGCCGGCTCAACCTCCTATAGCTCAACCTCCTATAGCTAGCATTGCTAGAGGAGGTTGAGCCGTCTGGGAGCTAGGAGCCGTCCCGGTAGAATCCCGGTGACCGGGAAATAGGTTCCGCGATCACCGCGCATTGCATGCCGGGTATTTTTTTTTTTTTTTTTTTTAATAAATAACTTTATTTAGACATTTATTCATACATATACATTTTCTTTATTTAATGTTTCATTATCTTTATTTAAAGTTTCATTATCATTATTTAATGTTTCATTATCTTTATTTAAAGTTTCGTGTTTGGCACAGTAGCGGTTCAGTGACGTAATGTCATGATGTTTTCACGGATGTTTCACTGGACGGCTCATCCTCCTGTATACCGGTGTGCCGGATTACCGGTGTTTTTCACGGTACCGGCGATCACCGCGCATTGCATGCCGGGTATTTTTTTAAAAAAAAATTTTTTTTTTAAATAACTTTATTTAGACATTTATTCATACATATACATTTTCTTTATTTAATGTTTCATTTTCTTTATTTAATGTTTCATTATCTTTATTTAATTTTCCTTCTATTTATTTAATGTTTCACTATCTTTATTTAATGTTTCTTTTCTTTATTTAATGTTTTCTTTTCTTTATTTAATGTTTTATTCTCTTTATTTGATGTTTCAATCTTTTTATTTAATGTTTTATTTTTTTTATTTAAAGTTTCATTTTATTTATTTAATGTTTCATTCTCTTTATTTAATGTTTTATTATCTTTATTTAATGTTTCATTCTATTTATTTAATGTTTCACTATCTTTATTTAATGTTTCTTTTCTTTATTTAATGTTTTCTTTCTCAGTGAACATAACACACTTTGTGCACATTTCCTGGTTGCAGTTTTGAACAAACTGTTCCCAGACCAGGAACTAAACCCAGACCACCTGTGTCTGAACCAGGACATAGAGATCTGGTTTTTACTGGTTTAAAATAATACACACTGTGTTAAATACTCCACTACAAGTAAAAGTCATGCATTTAAAATGTTCCTTCAGTAAAATTAAGTTAAAAGTGTGATCTTATTTATTCTATCAGCAGGAACTGAATCCCAGTCCTCAGTGAACATAAAGCACTTTGTGCACATTTCCTGGTTGCAGTTTTGTAAGAACTGTTCCCAGACCAGGAACTGAACCCAACTGAAAAAAATATATATATTCCACTATATTTTTAATGGTGTAATAAAGTGATTAAAGCACATATGAAGACAAGTAAAGAGACAAAAAGAAGAGCAAATCAAGATTTTATTAAGCAAGACAAATTGGAGAGTTAAGAGAGGCAAAGACTCATTGTTTTCTTTTTATATTTTGTCCTGATGTGAGGGTTTAATTCCTCTGGTCAATGAAAAATAAAAATAAAAGACAAGAAAAATCATTCTAATAAACTATACAGGGCAGATTTAAGGAGATTTACATCAATAATGATTTCTAGTTTTAATATTTATATTATGTTCAGATACTTTATTCCACTGGTCGCTGATCTGACATACCTGCAGTTCCACTTCTCACCACTGGAGGTCAATATTGTCAACAGAAGAATCACCTCCAGTTCTTATATTACTGAGGGTTACACAGTAAAGAAGGAAGTATTCAGATCCTTTACTGCAGTAAAAGTACGTCAGTATAGTCAGTAAAATGCAGTTAAAGTATTCAAGCTGTGGCTGTTTCACTATTATATATTATATACATTAGATTATTATTACCAATGTAAGCACAACATGAAACTGAAACACAAAACAGAGAACTTTATTTAAACAACAGAGAAAAACAGTTGGCAGCCAATCAAAACTTCAGTTTCAGGATTTATAAGGTCACGTTATCAGGATGCTATCAGGTCTCTGTGCAAACAACAGCTACACACACACACACACACACACACACACACACACACACACACACACACACACACACACACACACACACACACACACACATACACACACACACACACACACATAGACACACCTAGTATTCATATACCTGTATGTTTATACTGTATGAATGGATTGATTGTATATGTGCATATAATAAGTGTGAATGTGTAGAGTTAATGTTATTGTGTGTGTGTGTGTGTGTGTGTGTGTGTGTGTGTGTGTGTGTGTGTGTGTGTGTGTGTGTGTGTGTGTGTGTGTGTAAGAGAGAGAGAGTGTGTGATGGCCTCTGTACATTGTTTGACAAATGGGCGGTATGTTTGTGTGTGTGTGTGTGTGTGTGTGTGTGTGTGTGTGTGTGTGTGTGTGTCAGTGGGTTTTACAGATCTTCAACTGTTCTCCCATGATGCACCAGGGCAGTGTTAATGACCGTCAGGTGTCACAACGCCTTGAAACATTAAAGTTTTGACCTGAAAAAAAAAGAAGCCCGAAGCAGACCTCTAGAAAATGGCGTAGTACATTTACTGCTGTAGCTTACTATAGAACATTTTTAAGGTACTTGTACTTACTGTATTTAAATGTATGCTACTTTATACTTCTATTTTTCTCATAGTTGAATATTGTATATGTTACTTCACTACATTTATCTTATAACTTAAGCTGCTTTAAATATTCAGATTCATAATAAAAAAAGTAATCAACAAAGACATTATGATTTATTATTAAAGGTTAAGATCAAAACCAGCAGTAAATAAAGTTATAAAAAAACAGCTGCAACATAAGTGATGAACACATTCAAGCATCAATAATTATAATACAGTTATATAATATATTATTCTACATAAGGAGTGTTTCTACTTTTTGTACGTTCAATATATTTTGTACTTCTACTTAATGTTTTTTATATGGAATTCAGAGTATATCCATTGCCTCCACATGGCTCGCAACATGGCGGTATAGGAAAAGGTTTTTATTTAACTATAGGTATCTCTCCATAATGTCAACAATCCATAAAATACTTGTGTTGATTCATCCTGAATATTTCTTTTGAATATATAAATGAAGTAAGGAGATCAAAAGATTTCCTAATATGCTGACGATGTTTTAGTTTATCTGTCCAATCTGGAACAGTCCCTCCTTCAGTTACTCTCACTTCTGCCTATAAATTTAATATTTTAACAACACAAGTTTTCAGTTTTAAGTACAGCCCCTCAAAAAACATAACAATAAAGTTTCAGATACAGTAGGAGGCAGAATCCATGAGATATTTGGGAATAAATATATCAAAAGATTCAACAAAATCATTCTCCATCAATTTCCTCTCTCTTAATGAAAACAATCGGAACCTATTTTTTATTCTGGTTCTTTGATTGAATTGAAATAATGACTCTTCTTGTCCCTTTCACTTGATCCACCTAAACGACAATATCAGAAATAGGACAAATTTATTTCAAGGTTCATTTGGAAAAAGCGAAGACACAGATTTAGCTCGTTATTAATTATTAATCAGTCTGTAGTTGGCAGAAAACAAGTGAGGGGTCGCACTGCCGTTTCTAAAAGAATATTTAGTTCAGTGGAAGGAGGCTGAGGAGGCTTTCAGAGAGGAGCATCCAATTCGATTGGTAATTTGGTAAAAAGATTCTATTACATACCTGAATTGATTTGCTCGTCCATGGACTTGTGTGCCACTTAAGATGTGGAACAATAGCTCAAAAATAATTAAGAAGAGGCTATCAAACATTTTAAGTGGTGAGCATGTGACCCTTTTGTACATAACAGATTAGTTCTAAGGTTTATGGAGTGGTGGGTTCAAGGTTTAACAGCGTACTAAACCTTCTTTCACCAGGGGTCCATAAAGAGAGAGGAAGATTACAGAATTCTTCAACTTCTGCACTACATTGATCAATAAAAGGTTAAGAAACAAAAGTACATTGATAGTATTTCATTAAAAGTCTTCATAGAGGCTCATGTTTTTAAATCTAACCAAAAACATCATGTCAAAACTTTATAGGGATTCTGCAACAAACAAAATGTAACTCATTATATTTAAAATAAAAATGGGAGGAAGAAGAAATAACAGAAGAGGAAGAATCAGATTGTATGGACACAGTTTTGTTGGATGAAAACCTTATTAGGTTCTTCATAACTTCAGTTCAGAAGAGTCATAATAACAACTGTTCCAGCTGCTGGAGACACTGTGGGCTCCGACATCATTAAAACATAATCTGCTCATTAATTCCTTTCTGGCAGGAAGTGGACATTCCTTTAAAACTAGAGACCCTGTGTTTGGAAACGTTACCTCTCATGTTGGAAATCTATTTCTGATTCTAAGGGCAGCTAAAGGTGGCTTAAACCAGAAATACCTCCAGTGGATGATTGGATGGACATTATTTATTTATTTATGATGAATTCAGGATGGAGATAAATCCTTTACTGCAACAGGACACGTTTTTGAAAGTGGGATTGTGCTCATTTAACCCTTACAGTCATCTTTTGTTGAAGGTGAATCACTGTCTTTGTCCTATTTGAATTCATTTAATACCCTTTTTTGGAAAGAGAGATGAATATTATGAAAACACACCCAAACATTCTGTTTCTATTTAATGAGTTTGGATCTTCGGTTTGATATTTCATTTTATATTTTTATACCTGTGTGTTCATTTTCTTTATTGTTCCTAATAGGATTCTGTACTGTATTTTTTAGGTCAGTGTTTTATAGAAGAAGCCCTATAAGAATCATAACATAGTTTGTTATGTAACCTGGTTTCATTCAGTAAAAAGAGAATAAAAAAAACAGAAACACAGACAGATGTAGTTTTACTTGCAGTCACTTTGTTTCTGCTGCATATTATTTAAAGTATTAAACTTGAATTCAACAATTATATCCATTAAAACAAAAGTAAATATTTGTGAAAGGATGGTAAGTTCGGGAACATGTCTTTTTATGGGAAAATAAATCTATTTTCTTTAGGAAAATCGACATTTTATTTTTTCTCACAGTAAGAGGTATTTAATGTTATTTTACATTAGACATCTAAATTAACAGTCTAATTTTTCATTTTAAATATATTTTCATGTATATAAAAAAACTGGAAAATTCTAAAATAATTGCTCATCCAGTTCAAAACCTGCTAAAGTTTCTCAAAGGCACCACCTTGTGGCGGAAGCTGTGAAGATTGTTCAGTAACGTCAGAAAACTGCGTAAAATATGAAATTATGAACATTCCAGTTTCGATTTAGTGAAAAACATTACATAGCTATAAAGCTGTGGACTGACTTAAACTGAATTAAATGAAGAAAGTAAATTGTTTGCTCCCTTATGAACACAAACCAGCTCATGTTCAGACAGTAAAAGTAAAAGTCATTATTGGCTGTTTGACAGATGATTCAGCGTCTTACAGTGAAGAGTTCAGGAGAACTAACTGTTTTCATTTCCTCTCTGGCAGTAAAACATGTCACACGAGTCATCTGAAACTTCTGCAGGGTAAAATAACAAAGCTCTTCTATAGCTGACTGAGTGTGAATAACATTAAGGGAACAAACAAACCTGCAGTCAGAGAACGTCTGCTGTGTTATTATATGATATGTTTTAATGTCTAAACTACAGATATATGTCATCTAATATTTAACACTGCAGGTTATTTATCCCACTGGCCTCCGGCTACCTCATTCCCAACATGAAGCAGCGGAAAATGGATTTCCAGAGGATAAGGGTTAATATCATTAAGGCTTTTAACTCTTTACAGCCGGCATTAAACACAACAAAAGAACTGCTGACTCATCAAAAGCGAACGCTTCCTGCCTGTGACTCTTCAGGACGTGCAGCGACCTGAAGAGTCATCTGTCATCTGTTGACCGATCTAACAGAGCGTACAGAGGAAAAGGAAAGCACGAAGGACTAACTGTAAATAGAGCTGCAACTAACGATTATTTTCATCCTCAATTACTTTAATGATTCATTGATAGTTGTTTGGTCTATAAAATGTAAAGAAAATGTGAAACATGTGTTTCCTAAAACCTAAGATGTCGTCCTATACTGTCTGGTTTTGTCAACAACTCAAAGTTTTTCAGTTTACTGTCACATTTAAGAAGCTAGAATCAGAGAAATTTCTCTTTCTTGGTTATACAAATATCAAACTGATTAAATGATTATCAAAATAGTTGGAGATTAATTTAGTTAATTGATTAATGGTTGCAGCTCTAACTGTTATTACCATTTTTAACTGTGACTCAGATGGTCTGTCAGTTATCAGGGACAGTCATCCCATCATACACAGTACAGGGCCTTTGCCCCACTAAATGAACCAGGGCCATAATTAACGCGTCTACCTACAGCTGTGTTTAACCTGCAGTGACTTGTCACAGTGGCTGCTGTGAAGAGAGCCTGATGATTTTAAACGTTTTACTCATAACTGACTCCAGTATTCACTCGTGAGCTTTAAGACTTTAATGAACCTGCAGACCACCTGAAAGTGCTGAAACAGAACTGCAGTCTCAGCAAAACACTGGTAATAATCACAGCAACCGACGACAAAAGAAATTCAATAAAATATATTTTTGCAAGATCACGATGAGTTGGATTCATTTTAACTTAAACAAAACAATATACATTCAAAGTTTTCTTCTCTGCACTATCGTCCATCTGAGCTTCAATGGAGGATGTGCATTTCCTGTCAAAGTTCACAGAAACCGGAAAAAGACAGTCGACTTTGAGTAACAGATCCAGGAGTTTGAAGGTAAAGGTGTTTCAGGTGTTGCAGGTGTTACAGCTGCTACAATGGTCAAGGGGGTTACAGGTGTTACAGGTGTTTCCTGTATTGCAGCTCCTCAGAGTGACCAATCAGGAGAGCTGTCAGACTGGATAAGGACCCTCCGTCCTCTCAGTCCTCTCTGCTGCTGCAGCTCTATATAAGGCTGTCAGTCTCTCCAGTGGAAAGACGTGAAGGACAAGAGGGGTCAGTGGACACAGACACAGACACAGACACACACACACACACACACACACACACACACACACACACACACACACACACACACACACACACACACACACACACACACACACTTATATGGGAGAGAAAGTCGGTGGAAAATATTGGTGTGAAACAACAGAGCGTGAAATTCCTCCTTTCTCTTAAATCCGATCTAAACCTCCGGAGCTGACGGTCGTGTTTGGTTTGGAGAGAATCGTCTCTCTGAAGCTCAAAGACGAGCTGGAGAATAAAAACAGTCTGATGTGATCTGTTCATGTTCATGTTCATGATCATGTGATAACAACGCTCTCATCATAAACACAAAAAAGACAGAAGAGATTGTTTTTGGTGCACCACTGGAGATATGCAAATCTCCTATTACTATTCATAGTGAACAGATCGATCAGGTATGTTCATACACATACCTAGGAGTAGCAATAGACCATCTTCTTTCATGGAAAGATCAGATTGAATCAGTGTGTAAGAAAACAAAGCAAAGAATCTATTTCCTTCGCCGTTTAAGATCTTTTGGTGCCAGTAGAAGGATTCTTCTTTTGTTTTTCACTTCTGTCATTATGAGTGTTCTTCAGTACTGCAGTACCACCTGGTATGGATGTCTGTCTGTAGCCCTAAAGTCACAAATGTTACAACAACTAAACATTTGTTCAAAGATTGTTGGACAACCACTTCATGAGCTGTATGCTTCCATGTATGACAACAGCATGCTGAGGTTGGCAAAAACATCACCTCAAACACTAATCATGTTTTGTATAGTGAATACAGGTTATTGCCCTCAGGAAGGAGATACGAGGTACCACTTTTCAAGAAGGTTAGACTAAAAAAGTATTTTGTCCATCAATCGACTTTGATGCTAAACCGGAGATAGGCGAAGTGGTGGACAATGTGCTCTCGACTATCTGTACCCATGTATGTAAATTTGTTGTGTTTCAATGTGTCATGTCAATGTGTGTAATTCATGTTTTCTGTTTAAACATGCAACGGCTGCTGGGTCGCAAGACAAATTTCAGCACCAGCTGACGAATAAAGTTCATATCATATCATATCATATCATGTTCAGCTTCAGAACATGTGAGAGGACGATACATAAGAACAGATCTTCACATGGCTTTATCACAGAGCTATGAGTTGAAATATCTGCAATAAAAAGGTTCGTCTGGTTTTAAGTTTTTAAGAGATGACATCAGTATTAGAGGAGACGAGAGGCTGAATTATTGTAGTTTATACAAACTGTTCATCATGTAAAACAATAAATACAGTGAACTCTGACCTCTCTGTCACCTTAGCATGTTTAATTCTGACTTGTCTGTCTTCGTCCCAGTTAGCCGACCTCGTCCGGCTCTCTAACCTCCAGAGAACTTTCTGTTTTTTTAACTTCAGATGGAAAATCTCAAAAATCTCTTTTTTTTTTTAGTACCCTATTTAGACAGCTGTTGATTTCTAAATCTGTCCATCCCTCCATCCTCCATCCTCCATCAGCCGCCAGCACCCATCACTTCAAAAGGTAGACACAACTGTGTCACACACACACACACACACACACACACACACACACACACACACACACACACACACACACACACACACACACACACACACACACACACACACATTTATAACCATGTCATGTACCGTCAGAGAAACTTGGACTCTGTTCCGTCTGATCCCCAGAAATCTAGTAACGTGAACTTCAAGTCTTAAAATGAACAAACTGAGATCAGAGTAGAAAAGTGAAGGAAAGGAAGGAGTCAGAGGAGGAAGTAAGGAAAGTATTTCTATATATACAGTCTGTTAATAACCTGGATTATAGAAGGTCATGAGGGAGTGCTGACCCACTAATGGACAGCAGACAAACAGTAGCAACTGGTTTTATTTATGTGGTTTCTGATAACTTCAATGAAAACTGTTCTTTTATCTGGTTCTGAATCTGTCTCACTATAATCCTGATCCTCTTTGCTGGAGACCCAGGACGTATTGCTGGACCCGCTGGAGGGAAGGGAGTCACGGGAACCAGAACCAGGACTGAGCGGGTCAGACTGTCAGACCCTGCTGCAGTAAAATGAGAGGTTTTCTAAAGGGACTCTGGTGCTCAGAGGCAGTACCACCTTTGTCCACAGGGACCGCCAGAATCAACACAAACTGAAAGTTCCTTGTAGTAGATTGAAATAAGTCAACATTCCCCCAACAGAACAAACATATAGACTCTGTGAAGTTGTATTTATTAACCGTTCAATTTTACTTTCTGTACATTATAGCTGCCTTTTGTGGTCAACATGTTGTTTCCTTTTATAAAAATGTATTAAATATTCTGTCTAAAACAGTTCATTTTGAAGATATTCATTATATCTGAATCAGACTTAAAACATGTGTTTAAAAGTACAATATGAACTCCTCTATATGTCATACCAAGAGCCATAGAAATGTAAATGTTAGCTAACTAAACAGGGTTACTGTAGCTTTGCATCCTGTTAGCTGGATAGCAGACATACAAACAAGAATAGCATTAAAACTTCCACTTGGCAAAAAAATAAAATAAAATATTAACACAATCAACTCAACAAAGATGGAGCTACACAAAATGTTTGTTGTGTGAAAGATGCTGCTACGTTGTATTAGCTTTGTGTTGCGTTAGCTAATGGTGCTGTTAGACATGCTAATGTTAGCGATATTATATATATTATGTATTATTATAACTCATTTTAATGACTTTATACAATGCTGGTAGTTTAATCTAATAATACAGGAGGATCATGTGACCATCGGTCCCTTAGAATGTGAGTGAGTGAGTGAGTGAGTGAGTGAGTGAGTGCACCTCTGTGTCTGTCCACGGCTAATCTAACGTTCTGCTGCAGTAAACAGTGTGTTAACAGCTAACCGCTAACCGCTAACATGACTAGCAGTGCACAGCAGACCGTTTACTAAACCGGAGGAGTTGATCGGACATTTAAGAGGACACAAAGTACAAAATGGGCTCAAACTGAGCCGCCGCTTTCTTTCACTGAGTTTAACAGGTTTATAGTCTAAAGCAGAACAGAGGCGACAGTATATCAGTGTGTTTGAATGTCACACACACACACACACACACACACACACACACACACACACACACACACACACACACACACACACACACACACACACACACACACACAGGTCTAGATATGTTCTTTACGCCCGGTGGAAGTTTTACGCCCTCTACAGAAACAAACATGCTGTGGGCCGGTTCTCTTCATCACCATGGAGACCGAACGGAACCCCCGACTGCCAGCTGTCACCATGGAAACCGCACACACACACACACACACACACACACACACACACACACACACACACACACACACACACACACACACACACACACACACACACACACACACACACATTATAAATCTAATGGATCGGACAGGTGGAGCGAGTAGACTACTAATTAAGAACGTTGATTGTTTACTAGTGATATATATATATATATATATATATATATATATATATATATATATATATATATATATACATATATATATATATATATAATACTGTACATAGATACATGTACATACTTCTATACATTGTCAATACCTTCATTACTGATAACACTGATCTAAAGACGTCTCGATTTTCAAGTTAAATAGAATTAAACTAAAATATTATTAAAAATAATAGTAATCCGACTAATTCACCCTTTAATTAATCTTAATTAATACATTGCCTTTTTTATTATGTCGTCTTCTGAAATTTAGTGACATAAACTTCAAGTTTTAAAATATCTTAAACTTGAAAACAACACTGAGATCTGTGAAGAGAAGTGAGAGTTTACCTGCTCAGACAGCCAGCAGCTCAAAGCTTCTCTTCTTTTCTCGTTAAACATTAATTATTCTTCACAAATAAAGTCTAATAAAGTTAAATAAGTCAACAGAACCAAACCAAATACTCTGTAAAGTATTTATTAACTGTTTAATGTGACTTTCTGTACATTGTTTCTCCCTTTAATGTAGAAGTATTTATACATACTACGCAGTTCATGTCGATTTGTTTTTTCTGTCGCTTAAAATAACACCATCTCCACCCAGTGTGTGTGTGTGTGTGTGTGTGTGTGTGTGTGTGTGTGTGTGTGTGTCCTTCACAGCAACCAGAACTGACACACTGAGACGGATCGTGGAGCCCAGTGAGACACAAACCAAACTCTTACTGGTGTCTGTGGTGTTTGTACCAGCTTTAAGAGCTGAAACAGGAAGTCCAGTCAGCATGACTTCACACACACACACACACACACACACACACACACACACACACACACACACACACACACACACACACACACACACACACACACACACACACACACACACACACACGCACACACACACGTTCACACAGGGTGGAGATCAGTAAAAGTCCTTACTTACTGAAGTAAAAGTATATCAAAGTAAAAGTATATATAAGTAGTTAAAGTACAAGTATTGATTAAAGTGGAGTAGAAAGTACATTATATACCTCTGAGTCGTGGAGGAGAAGTAGAAAGTAGTAGAACATCAAGTGAAATACAAGTACCTACAATATGTACTTAAGTACAGTACAGTAAATGTACTTTGTTTCCTCTTTTGTTTCTGTGTATGTCTGTGTTTTAACAGCAAATTGCGGTTTCCTTGAAAAACCACAAACTTCCGTATTGGACATCTTTGAAAGAGTCGACTTCTCGTTTTACAGACTTCATGAACTGTTTGTTGTTTTGGTCTCATAACCTGTACCATAAGATGTGATGTAGAAGATATGTCTTGGACTCTGGGGGCGGTTTGTTTAAGTCCACATTACTGCTACACACACACACACACACACACACACACACACACACACACACACACACACACACAGTAAGTTATTGTGTGCTCTTTGTGAGCAGTCATGAGAGAGATTATTTATTAATATTTCCTGCTTTACTTAATTTTCAGAGTAAAATGAAAACGTAAAGTTCCTGCTTGATTACAACAAAGATGATTATTCAGACTTCCTCTTACTTTTATTAGAAGGAGGGCAAGAACAAGAGAAGGAGCAGAATAAGAAGGAGGAGGAGTTGGAGTACAGGAAGGACAAGAAGAAGAAGAAGAAGAAGAAGAAGAAGAAGAAGAAGAACAAGAAGAAGAAGAATTCACAGAAAACAGTAGATTTCTCCTAAATTCACCAAAAGTTACCATTAGATAACACCTAATTTGCATATTTAAACATAACATTTCAGAAAACTTGTAATACAAAAAACATTAATCTTAATGTCAGTAATCATCTGGTGAAGTTTCATGTTGATATCTATTAGTTATTTTTTTTACCCTATTCACCTGTAGTGTCTTCAACATGTATGTAATTTAACTAAACATATCTTTAAAGGACGTTTTCTCTAAATGAGTTTTTTCTCAGACTCTGATCCATAAATCTCCACTTCAGTAGCTCTTACATACACCAAACTTTACAGCTTCATTCCTCTCTATATTCTGAAGGTTAACACAGAGGGGTTTGTTCAGATATCATTCATAGCCTGATTTATACAACATTTATTAATAAAAACATGGAGAAAATAGATTTTTTTAATGTCTGTAGACAGTGTTTTCTGATTTATGGACTTATTCAAAGAGATATCCATATTATACTTTGATATCTATATATTTTTAACATTGTAGGACATTCTTTCCTCTGACTCTTTTAACATTATTAAACTAAACTATATTATACGAACACAGTTGTTTCCACTTACTTTACAATGACTTAACTATTTCAACACATACAACTTATTGTGACATCTTTGTGACTTTACTTACACTTTGACCTTTTTCAAGATGTGTTCTGCATTCACTGATATTATTTATTTTTTACCAAAACGAAAGCATCATTTTGAACCTGCTGTTGAATGTTCACATCTCTGCTCTGCACACATTGAATAAGACTCATTTGCATATTGCAACATACATTGTTGCAATAAACAGGAAATGTTTCATTAATATCTCATATCTGGAAATATGTCACTTAACTTGTTAGTGTTGGTTCATGGGTGTGTTGTGTGTGTGTGTGTGTGTGTGTGTGTGCAGGGGGGGTGTGTGCGCGTGCATGTGCCTTAAGGCTTGCCCGTGCACGCCCCTGTGTGTGTGTGTGTGTGTGTGCAGTCTTGAAGCTGTGTGTCTTATCGACACCTCACCTCACTTCCTGGTTATTCATGCAGGAGTCTGAGCGTGCACGCCCCCAACACACACACACACACACACACACACACACGCACACGCACGCGCACACGCACAGAGGGGCTCTGGGCTGGACCTGTTGTCCGCAGCCGGTCTGGATCCTGCAGCTCCTCAGAGACTCTGTGACCCCGGCAGTGACTGAACCCTGAACCAGAAGAGCTTCACTCCTCCAGCTGCACGGGGAGGACTCACTTCTGGTTTCTACACGGTCCTCTCTCACTCCTCAGAGAGTGAGACAGGTGGGACAGGTGGGACAGGTGAGACAGAGGGGACTCCCTGGACCCGTGTGTGCGTCGTGAGGACCCGGCTCGGCTGCAGGATGTCGGACTCTGCCTCCAGCTTCCTCCACATCGGGGATATCGTGTCCCTGTACGCGGAGGGCACCGTGAGCGGGTTCATCAGCACCCTGGGGTGAGTTCACACCTTCAGAACCGAGAGGGTTCTTTATCCAGGGACCAGAACCAGAACCATCCGGGTGCTCCTCAGACCTCAGTACCACCAGAACTACTGAAGTATAACCTTAACTATACTACTACTACTGAAATATACTACTGCTGAAGTATAACTTTAAATATACTACTACTGAAGTATAACTTTAACTATACTACTGCTGAAGTATAACCTTAACTATACTACTGCTGAAGTATAACCTTAAATATACTACTGCTGAAGTATAACCTTAAATATACTACTACTGAAGTATAACTTTAAATATACTACTGCTGAAGTATAACTTTAACTATACTACTGCTGAAGTATAACTTTAACTATACTACTGAAAGTATAACTTTAACTATATTACTGCTGAAGTATAACTTTAACTATACTACTGCTAAAGTATAACTTTAACTATATTACTGCTGAAGTATAACTTTAACTATACTACTGCTAAAGTATAACTTTAACTATATTACTGCTGAAGTATAACTTTAACTATACTACTGCTAAAGTATAACTTTAACTATATTACTGCTGAAGTATAACCTTAACTATACTACTGCTGAAGTATAACCTTAACTATACTACTGCTGAAGTATAACTTTAACTATACTACTACTGAAGTATAACTTTAACTATACTACTGCTGAAGTATAACCTTAACTATACTACTGCTGAAGTATAACCTTAAATATACTACTACTGAAGTATAACTTTAACTATACTACTACTACTGAAATATACTACTGCTGAAGTATAACTTTAAATATACTACTACTGAAGTATAACTTTAACTATACTACTACTGAAGTATAACTTTAACTATACTACTACTGAAGTATAACCTTAAATATACTACTGCTGAAGTATAACCTTAACTATACTACTACTGAAGTATAACCTTAAATATACTACTGCTGAAGTATAACTTTAACTATACTACTGCTGAAGTATAACCTTAAATATACACTCAAACTTATGGGTTTCTTTACGTTTCTGGCATTCTTTTAGCTTTAAATACTCTTAACCGGCTGTTTAATATAGTAATTAAAGGCACATTTGACTTTTACATCTGTCAGTATTAGTGGACACAGTTGTACTTAAATATACTATAAATACTTAAATAAAAACTTACTTTTTTAACTTTTCTGACCTCCTTAAGCTTAAAATATAGTTAAATATAGTAATTAAAGGCACATTTCACCATATTACCAGTCAGTATCAGTGGACACAGTGTAAATTTTGTACAATGTACTTAAATATACTACTACTACTTAAATAAAAACTTAAATATTAACACATACTTAAGGTTTTCTTTATGTTTCTGACCTCCTTTAGCTTAAAGTACTCTTAACCGGCTGTTTAATATAGTAATTAAAGGAACATTTCACCATATTACCAGTCAGTATCACACTGTGTTAATTATGTACAATGTACTTAAATATACTACTACTACTTAAGTAAAACCTTAAATATACACTCAAACTTAAGTATTTCTTCACTTTTCTGACCTCCTTAAACCTAAAATCTCTTAACCGGCTATAGTTTAAAGGCACATTTCACTTTTATATCTGTCAGTATTAGTGGACTCAGTTGTACTTATGTATAATGTACTTAAATATACTATTACTTAAATAAAAACTTGCTTTTTTAACTTTTCTGACCTCCTTAAGCTTAAAATATAGTTAAATATAGTAATTAAAGGCACATTTCACCATATTACCAGTCAGTATCAGTGGACACAGTGTTAATTTTGTACAATGTAAATATACTACTACTACTTAAGTAAAACCTTAAATATATACTCAGACTTAAGTTTTTTCTACTTTTCTGACCTCCTTAAGCTTTAAATACTCTTAACCGGCTGTTTAATCCATCAAAGACTCAGTAATTAAAGGAACATTTCACTTTTATATCAGTCAGTATTAGTGGAAAAAGTTGTACTTATGTACAATGTACTTAAATATACTCCTACTACTTAAGTAAAACCTTAAATATACACTCAAACTTAAGTATTTCTTCACTTTTCTGACCTCCTTAAGCCTAAAATCCTCTTAACCGGCTGTTTAATATAGTAATTAAAAGCACATTTCACTTTTATATCTGTCAGTATTAGTGGACACAGTTGTACTTATGTATAATGTACTTAAATATACTGTAAATACTTAAATAAAAACTTACTTTTTTAACTTTTCTGACCTCCTTAAGCTTAAAATATAGTTAAATATAGTAATTAAAGGCACATTACACCATGATTTCTGTCATTATCATGTACTTATGTACAATGTATATACTTCTACTACTACAAAAGACAACTACTACTTTTCTCTACATTTCTGGCCCCCTTTAGCCTGAAACGTAAAAGCTCCTCTCAGAATATAAACCTGTTGTTTTAGCCCAGAAAGTCAGTTATTAAAGTATCGTATTAAAGGCACATTTCAGCACAATATCAGTCAGTATCAGTGGACACAGTTGACATTCCTCTAAATCTACTTAAATCTACTAGTACTACTTAAGTAAAAACTTAAATGTACACACAAACTGAAGTTTTCCTCCACTATTCTGGCTAAAGGAGGCCTACATTCTTAATATTGAGCAAAGTAAAAGCTCCTCTAAGAATCTATGTGAATGATAATGAATTTATGATTAATAATAGATTATGTAAGTCAGTTTCTTAGTGTCGTCTTCATGCTTATTGATATTCAGCTCGTAAAAAAGACAGAAAAACAACACAATGAGGTAACGACTGCTATGTTTTCATAATAAAATGGTTAAAATAAGTAACTGATTATTAAAATAGTGGCAGCTGATCAATAATTGTTTCATCTGAGTTCTTCATGTTGTGGTTGAGATCACAGGTAACATATATATACATATATATGTATATATATATGTATATATATAAGTATGTAACAGTATGCAGGAGTCACGGTTCAATTCAGATTGTTTCATTTATTATGATCCGACATCTATTCCACTTAACATTATTAAAAAAGGAACATTTTGTGCGTTAAACTGTTGGAACACTGGACAAACTTTTCCCAGAATGCAACAGGCCTCAACAGACTATAAAACTGAAAGATTATCTCTTATGGTGTGAAACTAAAAATACTAAATACAGAGAATGATAAAAGATAAATCTTCAGCATTAGGAGGAATGATTCATTGAGTTCCACTTTGAATATATTCAAACATCTGAAGCACAGCGTGTGGATGCTGGAGCGTTTACCTTCACAGCGCTCTCTCTCTCTCTCTCTCTCTCTCTCTGTGCTGCTGAACTGACCTGGAACCAGCAGTTCCTTCTTTTGCAAAGAGTGACAAACCCTTATTCTCCCGTGTGGACAATAAAGTATCTTCTTATCTACTCACACCACAATTAGCTTGTGGTGCTCGTGATGTAACGGCGTACAAACCTTCAGCACGATGAACACAGGAAGCGTTACAGCCCTGGTTACCATGGTAACGCATGATGTGCATCCTGTATGTTGTGTTTGTATACAGATCTAGTTTAATATCAGAAGGCTTCCTTAATAAACGTTTCATTATCAGAGGATTGGATGCCTCCTTGTGGTTCGCTCTCAGTCCGGTTGTTTCATAGTTTTCTTCAGCTGATAAAGGAGAACATGCAGCGTACTCCACAACATGCCACTTAGCAACTTATTCAAAGAGTTTGGAGCTTCTCTTGATAGCAGAGAGAACAGATACTGCAGTTAACCCTGAATCCAGCAGTTTCTGGGCTTTTTCTCTTTCCTCTATGGAAACAGAACAATCATGACTAGAAGTAGAGAACTCAAACATGCCTTTAGTGCAGAATAACACAGTTACAATGACAGAAATATTTCTCTTTGATCATTTCTTTACAAAAAATACCAAACAATAGAATCTATAATAAGTGTCCATAAGTGTTACCAATGTTGTTCTTATATATATTGATCTATTTAACATTTTACATCCTCTCCTCTCC
>NW_026552469.1:0-1185 GCF_027596085.1 Anoplopoma fimbria | reverse complement strand
GGGTTACTTGTGGTTCCTAGAGTATATAAAAGTAGGATAGGAGCCAGAGCCTTCAGTTATCAGGCTCCTCTTCTGTGGAACCAGGTTCCAGTTTCAGTCCGGGGGCAGACACACTCACCACTTTCAAGAGCAGGCTTAAGACCTTCCTTTTTGATAGCGCTTATAGTTAGGGCTGGTTCAGGTTAAGCCTTGGTCCAGCCCCTAGATATGCTGCTATATGCCTAGACAGCCGGACTACCTAGGATACGCTGAGCTCCTCTCTCCTTCTCCCCTCCTTCTTTATGTATTAATCTCCTATTTATGCACATTACTGATTTTGCTTCTTCCCGGAGTTCTTGTGCTTTCGCCTCGCAGGTTCCCAGGAATCGGGGTTATATTTGGACTGTCATCGTGCCACCGTCTCGGAGGCCCTGCTGACACCCACTACTACTACCACTATCATTATTAGTCACATTACTATTATTATTGCCTGTACTATTACGCTTATTGACTTGCTTCTACCCTGGAGTCTTTGTGCTTTCTCGCTTCACAGGCTTCTATAAATCGTGGCTGTACCTGGACCGTGGATGTGCATCCTGCTACGGCCCTGCTGACACCGACTGCTACCACCATTATTATTATTACTAGTCACATTACTATTACTATTACCTGTACCATTAAGCATTTTAGCTTTACTTCCCACCCTGAAGCCCTTTTGCTTTCTCGCTCTGCAGGTTTCCATGAATCGTTGTGGTACCTGGACCGTAGTCGTGCCTCCTGCTGTGAGCCGACTGACACCCACTGCTACTTCGATTATTATTATTAGTCACATTACTATCCCTATTTTCATGGCTATAATTCTACTGTAATAATTGCTGCTGTTATTATATGTAGTCTTATTATATGAATCATTTATGTCATATACATTGAATGTGTTGTATCTAAGAACTGTTATGCTGCTCATTCTGTACACATGACATCTATTGCATTCTGTCCATCCTGGGAGAAGGATCCCTCCTCTGTCGTTCTCCCATAGGTTTCTTCCTTTTTTCTCCCTGTTAAAGGGGTTTTTTAGGGGAGTTTTTCCTGTGCCGATGTGAGGGAAGGACAGAGGATGTCGCATGTGCACAGATTGTAAAGCCCTCTGAGGCAAATTTGTAATTTGTGATTCTGGGCTATACAAAATAAACTGAATTGAATTGAATT
>NW_026552467.1:10000-32500 GCF_027596085.1 Anoplopoma fimbria | reverse complement strand
CGCAGGATCTTTATTTAAGGAATGAAGAGGAGTTTAAGGGAACGAGATTCTTATGATCAGTTTAAGATTTCATTAAGTTCCTTCATGTTTAAGTTCATTCAAAATAACCAAAACATGGAGCCTCAGTTAAAAGACGACTTTTTAGGGTTTATGACTTTCCCCTTAATTTACACACTAATCATCAATTCATCATGCTCTCTAATTAAGTGATAACTGACTGATTAAGTATATCAGGTGGTTTTCTATCAGTGATCTGTCTATATTGTTATACTACTCATACTGTTATTTTTCTTATTTTCTTATGTATCTGTTATTTATCCAGCACATTGCACTGCACCTTTACTGCTTCTTTTGCACTTCTGGTTAGATGCTAAAACTACATTTCGTTGTTCTAGTAGTTGTACTCTGTGCAATGACAATGCAGTTGAATCTAATCTAATCTAGTGGAAACACCTTAAATTAACCGTAGAATCCTTTTATTTTGAAGTCAGTTCTTAATGTTCCTGTCTGTTCAGTCAGTGAAATGAAGGTCAAAGGTCGCTCAGCAGAGGGAATGTGGGCGAGCAGGATGTTTGAGTATCAGCTGAGAACACACCTGAACCACTTCCTGCTCTGTTACTGATCTCAGGTGATCTCAGGTGTGTTCACCTCAACCTTCACGATCACGTCATGTTTTAAAGGTTTGATTTGTCAGAATAAAGGAGGAAGTTAAACTTGTTATGACTACAACACAAGATAAGACTGAATCTGAGAGGCACTAGGACCAGGGGGGCACCTCGTTGAGCAACGCAGCACACCTGGGCAGAGGTGCCCCCTTCAGTCACACACAGGTACAGCAGCATTTACTCAGAGTACGTTGGAGCTGAAGACAACCTGATCTCAGACCAGCAGGTCCACAGATCATCACACTGCTGAGGAAACAACCAATCAGATCGCTTCACACAGTCACATGACGTGAGAGTGAGACAGAAACAGGACCAGTTCTGTCAGGAAATGTTCTAATATACGTCCACATAGTTTATTTATCTTCTGTAGTAAAAGACTACAAAAACACCTTTAAACTGCTGAACCGCCCCTTTAACCCCCCCAGTAATAACTATAACGAGTGAGTCTTTGTGACACAGTGAGGCTCATTTGCATATTAATGTCTGCATATCACCTCATCCACTAATGATCAGCTATCACAGGAGCAGAGACGGTGTTTGATTGGCTGCTCAGTTAAAAGAACTACAAATGTCTTCTTCTCTTGTTTGTGGAGGACGTTTACCTGTCATCAGTTATCTGTTTTTAAATCTAAAGACCGTCAATGAAAGCCTGAAACTCTTCATCGTCCCTCTCTCTTTAAATGACTCTTCATCGTCTTCATCTCTCTCTTTTAAATGACTCTTCATCTTCCTCTCTTTTAAAATGAAATGACTCATCTTCCTCTTCCTTTCCTCTCTCTTTGAATGACTCTTCCTCTTCCTCTCTTTAAATGACTCTTCCTCTTCCTCTCTCTTTAAATGACTCTTCATCTTCCTCCTCTTTTAAATGACTCTTCCTCTTCCTCTCTTTTAAATGACTCTTCTCCTCTGCTCCTCTCTTTAAAATGCTCTCTTTAAATGACTCTTCCTCTTCCTCTCTCTTTAAATGACTCTTCATCTTCCTCTCTCTTTAAATGACTCTTCCTCTTTAAATGACTCTTCATCTTCCTCTCTCTTTAAATGACTCTTCATCTTCCTCTCTCTTTAAATGACTCTTCCTCTCTCTTTAAATGACTCTTCATCTTCCTCTGCTGCTCTTTGAATGACTCTTCCTCTTCCTCTCTCTTTGAATGACTCTTCCTCTTTTTAAATGACTCTTCCTCTCCTCTTTAAATGACTCTTCATCTTCCTCTCTTTTAAATGACTCTTCCTCTTCCTTTAAATGACTCTTTTCCTCTCTCTTTAAATGACTCTTCATCTTCCTCTCTCTCTTTGAATGACTCTTCCTCTTCTCTCTCTTTGAATGACTCTTCCTCTTCCTCTCTCTTTAAATGACTCTTCCTCTCTCTTTGAATGACTCTTCATCTTCCTCTTCTTTAAATGACTCTTCATCTTCCTCTCTTTAAATGACTCTTCATCTTCCTCTGTCTTTAAATGACTCTTCCTCTTCCTCTCTCTTTAAATGACTCTTCATCTTCCTCTCTCTTTAAATGACTCTTCCTCTTCCTCTCTCTTTAAATGACTCTTCCTCTTCCTCTCTTTTCCTCTCTCTTTAAATGACTCTTCATCTTCCTCTGTCTTTAAATGACTCCTCTCTTTAAATGACTCTTCATCTTCCTCTCTCTTTAAATGACTCTTCATCTTCCTCTGCTTTAAATGCTCTTTGAATGACTCTTCCTCTTCCTCTTCTTTGAATCTTCCTCTCTTTAAATGACTCTTCCTCTTCCTCTCTCTTTAAATGACTCTTCCTCTCTCTTTAAATGACTCTTCCTCTCTTTTAAATGACTCTTCCTCTAAATGACTCTTCTCTCTTTGAATGACTCTTCCTCTTCCTCTCTCTTTAAATGACTCTTCCTCTCTCTTTAAATGACTCTTCATCTTCCTCTCTCTTTAAATGACTCTTCCTCTTCCTCTCTCTTTAAATGACTCTTCATCTTCCTCTGTCTTTAAATGACTCTTCCTCTTCCTCTCTCTTTTTAAATGACTCTCTCCTCTTCCTCTGCTGCTCTTTAAATGACTCTTCATCTTCCTCTCTCTTTTAAATGACTCTTCTTCTCTCTTTAAATGACTCTCTTTCTTTGAATGACTCTTCCTCTCTCTTTGAATGACTCTTCCTCTTCCTCTCTTTTAAATGACTCTTCCTCTTCCTCTTCTCTTTAAATGACTCTTCATCTTCCTCTGTGCTTTAAATGACTCTTCCTCTTCCTCTCTCTTTAAATGACTCTTCCTCTTCCTCTCTCTTTGAATGACTCTTCCTCTTCCTCTCTCTTTAAATGACTCTTCCTCTTCCTCTCTCTTTTCCTCTTTAAATGACTCTTCCTCTCTCTTTTAAATGACTCTTCATCTTCCTCTGTCTTTAAATGACTCTTCCTCTTCCTCTCTCTTTAAATGACTCTTCATCTTCCTCTCTCTTTAAATGACCCTTCATCCTCTGCTGCTCTTTGAATGACTCTTCCTCTCTCTTTGAATGACTCTTCATCTTCCTCTCTCTTTAAATGACTCTTCCTTCCTCTCCTCTTCTTTTTAAATGACTCTTCATCTTCCTCTCCTCTTTAAATGACTCTTCCTCTTCCTCTCTCTTTGAATGACTCTTCATCTTCCTCTCTCTTTAAATGACTCTTCCTCTTCCTCTCTTTAAATGACTCTTCCTCTTTCTTTGAATGACTCTTCCTCTCTCTTTGAATGACTCTTCCTCTTCCTCTCTCTTTAAATGACTCTTCCTCTTCCTCTCTCTTTAAATGACTCTTCATCTTCCTCTGCTGCTCTTTAAATGACTCTTCATCTTCCTCTCTTTTGAATGACTCTTCCTCTTCCTCTCTCTTTAAATGACTCTTCCTCTTCTCTTCTCTTTAAATGACTCTTCCTCTTCCTCTCTTTAAATGACTCTTCATCTTCCTCTCTCTTTAAATGACTCTTCCTCTTCTTCTCTTTAAATGACTCTCTTCTGCTCTTTAAATGACTCTTCCTCTCTCTTTAAATGACTCTTCCTCTTCCTCTCTTTAAACGACTCTTCCTCTTTCTTTGAATGACTCTTCCTCTCTCTTTGAATGACTCTTCCTCTTCCTCTCTCTTTAAATGACTCTTCCTCTTCCTCTCTCTTTAAATGACTCTTCATCACACACAGAGGCCTCTCTCTTCTAGCCGTTGCCATGGCGACGTCCTCCGGGCAGAGCTGCTCGTTGGCTGCGTTGGGTTTTAGTTGCTAGTCGTTGGAACGCGGAGAGGAGTGAGAGGTCCTCTCCTCTTTGTCTCCTCTTCTTCTTCTCTCCTCTTCTTCTTCTCTCGTTTAAAGTGACTCACTGGACGTAACAGGTTGCCGTGGTAACCGTGGACTGACTGTTAGCATTAGCCACATGCTAGCTGTTCCTCACAGGAAGTTCTTAAAGGAACATTTCAACCAAATCTGTCTTTAAAGACTCAAACTGCCTGTTGACGTTCTGTGTGTCTGTCTCCTCTGCAGTGAAGCATCATGGGAGATGACAGATGGACGAGCCGGCCGTGGGCCAATCAGAGCCTGTGACACAGACACACACACTCACACACACTCACACACACCACACACACACACACACACACTCACACACACACTCACACTCACACACTCACACACGCTCACACCATCACACACACTCACACACGGAACAAGGGTTCAGCTTAAATACGCTGGTGAGTGTAGTTTTTATGTCTGTGTGTGTGTGTGTGTGTGTGTCTGTGTGTGTGTGTGTGTCTGTGTGTCTGTGTGTGTGTCTGTGTGTGTGTCTGTGTGTGTGTGTGTGTGTGTGTGTGTGTGTGTGTGTCTGTGTGTGTGTGTGTGTGTGTGTGTGTGTGTCTGTGTGTGTCTGTGTGTGTGTGTGTGTGTGTGTGTGTCTGTGTGTGTGTGTGTGTGTGTGTGATCACACTTCATGCTGCAGATAAACAGGGAGATGTGGGACTGCAGACGTAATAATCTTGAATATTTCTGCTTCATTAATAATTATGATGAAAACATTTTCAAAATAAAACCCACGACGACATAAACCAGAACCTTTACTAATACTACTGAAGCTAATGCTAACGCTGCTGTTACCACTATCACTGCTACTTATTACATTTACTTATGCTAGTACTACCACTGTTACTACTACTACTACTGCTTATGCTAGTACTACCACTGTTACTACTACTACTACTGCTTATGCTCCACTGTTACTACCACTGTTACTACTACTACTACTACTACTACTACTACTGCTTATGCTAGTACTACCACTGTTACTACTACTACTACTGCTACTACTACTACTACTACTACTACTACTACTGCTTATGCTAGTACTACACTTGAATTTCCCCATGGGGATCAATAAAGGAATATAATAATTACTACTACTACTACTGCTTATGCTAGTACTACCACTGTTACTACTACTACTACTGCTTATGCTAGTACTACCACTGTTACTACTACTACTACTACTACTGCTTATGCTAGTACTACCACTGTTACTACTACTACTACTACTGCTTATGCTAGTACTACCACTGTTACTACTACTACTACTACTGCTTATGCTAGTACTACCACTGTTACTACTACTACTACTGCTTATGCTAGTACTACCACTGTTACTACCACTGTTACTACTACTGCTTATGCTAGTACTACCACTGTTACTACTACTACTACTACTACTTATGCTAGTACTACCACTGTTACTACTACTACTACTGCTTATGCTAGTACTACCACTGTTACTACCACTGTTACTACTACTGCTTATGCTAGTACTACCACTGTTACTACTACTACTACTACTGCTTATGCTCGTACTACCACTGTTACTACTACTACTACTACTACTACTACTACTGCTGCTTATGCTAGTACTACCACTGTTACTACTACTACTACTGCTACTACTGCTACTACTACTACTGCTGCTTATGCTAGTACTACACTTGAATTTCCCCATGGGGATCAATAAAGGAATATAATAACTACTACTACTACTACTGCTTATGCTAGTACTACCACTGTTACTACTACTACTACTACTGCTTATGCTAGTACTGCCACTGTTACTACTACTACTACTACTAATACTGCTTATGCTAGTACTACCACTGTTACTACTACTACTGCTTATGCTAGTACTACCACTGTTACTACTACTACTACTGCTTATGCTAGTACTACCACTGTTACTACTACTACTACTACTACTGCTTATGCTAGTACTACCACTGTTACTACTACTACTACTACTACTGCTTATGCTAGTACTACCACTGTTACTACTACTACTACTACTACTGCTTACTGCTAGTACTACCACTGTTACTACTACTACTACTACTACTGCTTATGCTAGTACTACCACTGTTACTACTACTACTACTACTACTGCTTATGCTAGTACTACCACTGTTACTACTACTACTACTGCTTATGCTAGTACTACCACTGTTACTACCACTGTTACTACTACTGCTTATGCTAGTACTACCACTGTTACTACTACTACTACTGCTTATGCTAGTACTACCACTGTTACTACTACTACTACTGCTTATGCTAGTACTACCACTGTTACTACCACTGTTACTACTACTGCTTATGCTAGTACTACCACTGTTACTACTACTACTACTGCTTATGCTAGTACTACCACTGTTACTACTACTACTACTGCTTATGCTCGTACTACCACTGTTACTACTACTACTACTACTACTACTACTGCTTATGCTAGTACTACCACTGTTACTACTACTACTACTGCTTATGCTCGTACTACCACTGTTACTACTACTAATACTGCTTATGCTAGTACTACCACTGTTACTACTACTACTGCTTATGCTAGTACTACCACTGTTACTACTACTACTACTACTACGCAACTATTGTTGCTAATGCTACTACTACTGCTAATGCTAGTATTACTACTACTTCTACTACTACTTCTAATGCTACTTGTAGTACTCCTGCTACTACTACCAGTATTACTACTCCAACTATTACTGTTACTGCTAGTACTACTGTTATTTATCTGTTACTACTACTATTACTACTAATGCTACCCTCCAATCAGTATGTCTAATCCTCCTCCATTGTCTCCTCCTCTCATTAATCCTTTCATAAGTATTAATATGTTTGTTATTATGTAGTACTGGGTTGTACTTTGTGTAGTATTTCGTGTGTCTTCCCTCCTGAATAGAGAACACAGTGAACAGAGGAGTGTTTATCCTCCTCTCATGTTAATGAGCTGTGTAACAAGTGCTGCATTCAGGCTCCCAGTGGGGACGGTAAATCTCAGTTTCCTGCCTGAGAGCACAGCTCAGCTGACAGATGTTGATGTGATGTTTGATGAGGTGTTCACTGTCTTTAATATCATGACACTTTATTACTTCAGAGGACTAAACATGAAACTGTCTTTGACTTGTAAAATTAATTAAATATATCTTCATAATATATATAATATATAGAGATATTTTTCTACACTTCTATCGACTCTTGCAGTACTTTTTGTTGCTTTTTATAGTTTTTTTTTCTCTTGAGCCACCTTCTATTCCTTCTACGTGAAAACTTCTCTACAACAAACCTGATAGTGAATCTGACACCGCTAATGCTACTACTACTAATGCTACTACTACTAATGCTACTTCTACTAATGGTACTACCACTAATGCAGAAGAAGCTGGCGGCTGAGCCGGACTACACGGACGTGTCGCTGACGGCGGCGGAGCGAGTGCGGCGCTGGGGAAGATGGGATGCAGCGTTGAGATCAACGAGGACGTCGAGCCGAGCGCTACTTCCGCTCCGGCGTGGAGATGGAGCGCATGGCGGCGGTTTACCTGGAGGAGGGCAGCCTGGAGAACGCCTACGTCCTCTACACCAAGTTCATCACGTGAGGCCTGCGACACGCCGTCGCCATGACGACAGCTTCATCTTTTTGTTTTATTTATTGTTGTGTTATTTATTTAAGGGCACATGTGTTCAGTCTGTTCGTAGAGAAGCTGCCCGCTCACAGAGACTATCAGCACTGCAGCCTTCCAGAGAAGCAGCTCATCATGAAGGTCAATATCTCCTCCATCAATAATACAGTTATTGATTACTGGTCATGAGGAGATGTATCGTGTTAAAAACACAAAGTACTAGTTAAAGCTGTCATCTAGTCCCCAGACCTCTACATCTAGTACCCAGACCTCTACATCTAGACCCCAGACCTCTACATCTAGTACCCAGACCTCTACATCTAGACCCCAGACCTCTACATCTAGTACCCAGACCTCTACATCTAGACCCCAGACCTCTACATCTAGTACCCAGACCTCTACATCTAGTCCCCAGACCTCTACATCTAGACCCCAGACCTCTACATCTAGTCCCCAGACCTCTACATCTAGACCCCAGACCTCTACATCTAGACCCCAGACCTCTACATCTAGTCCCCAGACCTCTACATCTAGACCCCAGACCTCTACATCTAGACCCCAGACCTCTACATCTAGACCCCAGACCTCTACATCTAGACCCCAGACCTCTACATCTAGTCCCCAGACCTCTACATCTAGTCCCCAGACCTCTACATCTAGTCCCCAGACCTCTACATCTAGACCCCAGACCTCTACATCTATTACCCAGACCTCTACATCTAGTCCCCAGACCTCTACAGCAGACCTCTACATCTAGTCCTCAGACCTCTACATCTAGACCCCAGACCTCTACATCTAGACCCCAGACCTCTACATCTAGACCCCAGACCTCTACAGCTAGACCCCAGACCTCTACATCTAGACCCCAGACCTCTACATCTAGTACCCAGACCTCTACATCTAGTCCCCAGACCTCTACATCTAGACCCCAGACCTCTACATCTAGACCCCAGACCTCTACATCTAGACCCCAGACCTCTACAGCTAGACCCCAGACCTCTACATCTAGTCCCCAGACCTCCACATCTGGTTTTCACTGTGTGTTATTGTGTGCAGGTACATTTCCTTGCTGTCTAGTAGCAGTACTAATGCTCATATTATTATTATTAGTAGTAGTAGTCGTAGTATTTATGTTCCCTCTTTGTGTCTATAGAAACTTCAGGAAGTGGCGTTTCCTCGTAAAGACGAGTTGAAGAAACGTCTTCAGGAGAAATACAGCAGGGAACACACAGAGTACCTCAGAGCCCAGGTGTGTGTGTGTGTGTGTGTGTGTGTGTGTGTGTGTGTGTGTGTGTGTGTGTGTGTGTGTGTGTGTGTGTGTGTGTGTGTGTGTGTGTGTGTGTGTGTGTGTGTGTGTGTGTTTCGGGGGGGGGGGGTGTGTGTCGTCCAATCACATTGCACCATGTATTTGCAGTTTGAACCTGTTAATCAGATCAAATGACGGTTTGTTTGACCGGCTCTGTCTCAGGAACAGTCACTGAACGTTTTTCTTGTGACTTCCTGTCAGGCGGCTGCGGCGACGGCGGCGGTTTGTGGCCAGCAGCTGCAGCGTCTCTCCCTATTGGGCGAAGACAGGAGGCGCTGCCTGTTATTGGAGGAGGAGCGTCAGCGTGTCGCCGCCCTGCGACGCATGCAGATCGAATCAGAGCAGTTTCGCTACTTCGAGGACCAGCTGAGGCGTCAGGACCTGGCCAATAGGAGAGGAGAGGAGGAGGGGCCAAAGGTGACCGAACACTGTAGTACTAACACTTAGTATCAGTACTACTTGTAGTATATGTGTACTGACATGTTCGTCCTTCAGGTGGAGACCAAAGTGCCTGAGGTGACGGACGGCTCCTGTTTGTCTCGGCAGCCAATCAGAGATGGCGTACGATCCCAGGGGGCGGATCCTAACAGGAACAGGTCGCTAGCACCGGTCAGCCAACCAGCTGCCACGCTGGCTGGAGTACACAGTTAGTACACACACACACACACACACACACACACAGAAATGTACCTGACAACCAGAGCCTTTGTGTTTAAATCATAGACTGTGTATAAGAAGTGGACGTAGTCATCGTCACGTCCCTCATTGGTTTGTGGACATTTTGAAGCAATTTCACTGTCGCCAACTTGGAGTGACGTAGAGACGCCGTATACGTCTCTGGTGTGGACCTGTCAATCAGTGTGTAGCCCCGCCCTAAAGCATCCCCTGCTTTATGGTCTGTTTGACTCTAAATGGAGCATCATTTACTAAATGAACATCATGCTGTATTGAAGAAGACTTGAAACTAGAGATTGAGACCATAAACTCATGTTTACAATGTTTACTGAGGGAATAAATCAAGAGAGAAGTAGAGTCATTTTCTCATAGACTTCTATACAACCAGAGGAGTCGCCCCCTGGTGGACAGCAGAGAGAATGCAGCTTTAACACATGAGGCTTTGACTTCACTTCTCTCCAAGTCTTACGGTTCGTATATGAAGGTTTGTGTTTGTTTGTTTGTTTTGTGTGCAGCTCAGAGGGTGGAGGGTTTGAGGCGGGTGGTGATTCCCAGAGATCTGACGTATCGTTTCCTCCTGCTGGCTGAATCCAACACAGCCAGAGGGATAGAGACCTGTGGAGTCCTCTGTGGACGACTGGTGAGACCGTTAACTCTTTACAGGTGATCCATCTCACCTGAGCTGCTCACTAACCGTCCTGACCGTCTCCCCTCAGACGCACAACGAGTTCATGCTGACTCACGTCGTCATCCCCAAACAGTCCGCTGGTCCGGATTACTGCGACATGGAGAACGTGGAGGAACTCTTCAGTTTCCAGGACCAACATAGCCTGCTGACCCTCGGCTGGATACACGTAAGACTCCCAGTTAAACACGCTAAATACACGCTAAACACATGTTATTCACGCGCTAAATACACGCTAAACACATGTTAAACACACGTTAAACACGTGTTTAAAAGACGTTAAAAGATGTTAAACACGCTAAAGACACGTTAAACATATTAAAGACACTTTAACACTTGTTAAACACGCGCTTAACACACACTCAACAAGTTAAACACACACTTAACACACACTCAACAAGTTAAACACACACTTAACACACACTCAACAAGTTAAACACGCTAAAGACGTGTTTAAAAGACGTTAAAAAACAATGTTAAACAAGTTGAACAGACGCTATACTTAAAAACATGTTAAAGACGTTAGACACGCGCTTAACAAGTTAAACACATGCTAAAGACACGTTAGACACACGCTAAACAAGTTAAACACATGCTAAAGTCCCATTAGACACACGCTAAACAAGTTAAACACATGCTAAAGTCACATTGGAGACACGCTAAACACATGTTAAACACACGTTTAACACACAATCTGAATACACACTCAACACACACTACTCACAGAAACACATTATTGAGCTCTAGAGATCAACCCTGACCTTCAGAAACAGCAGATGACTAAACAGTCTCCACTCAAAAACCACAACTTTTTAAATAAGGGAGTTGAGCTCGTTTGTAAACAACTCGTCTTGCCTTCATTCTGGGGACTTTCCTTATATTTATTATCCTGGCTGTCATTTCATTTAAACCTTAAAAGGTCAATAAGGTAAATTATTTGTTCAACATATTGTGTTGTTGTCCAGCGGATGTTTTGAGTCCTCACAGTGATATCAACCGGAGACATGTAACATAAACAGTGTGGGGTCCTCACAACGTCACTAAACCACCCGGGATATTAATCAGGGACACGTAACATATCTGAATAAACCGCTCCACCTGTGTGGGCGGTCAGCTGTCGGTCCCCATAGCGTCGTGTAAACCAGTAATCACACACGGACAAAAATGACCTCCGTTGTACGTTTTCAACCGCTTCATTTGCATGATCAAAAATCTCCATGGCAACAGTGCCTGTGGTCGAGCAACAGATGAGAGGGGGGACAGAGATAGGAACTCACAGAAAGAGGTCTCACTCTGCAGCTCTGTGCTGTGTCCCCACAACGTCAGAGACAGGTCTGTGTCCCCACAACGTCAGAGACAGGTCTGTGTCCCCACAATGTCAGAGACAGGTCTGTGTCCCCACAATGTCAGAGACAGGTCTGTGTCCCCACAACGTCAGAGACAGGTCTGTGTCCCCACAATGTCAGAAACAGGTCTGTGTCCCCACAATGTCAGAAACAGGTCTGTGTCCCCACAACGTCAGAGACAGGTCTGTGTCCCCACAAGAGTCAGGTCTGTGTCCCCAGAGAGACAGGTCTGTGTCCCCACAATGTCAGAGACAGGTCTGTGTCCCCACAATGTCAGAGACAGGTCTGTGTCCCCACAACGTCAGAGACAGGTCTGTGTCCCCACAACGTCAGAGACAGGTCTGTGTCCCCACAATGTCAGAGACAGGTCTGTGTCCCCACAACAGTCAGTCAGAAACAGGTCTGTGTCCCTGTGTCCCCACAATGTCAGAGACAGGTCTGTGTCCCCACAACGTCAGAGACAGGTCTGTGTCCCCACAATGTCAGAGACAGGTCTGTGTCCCCACAACGTCAAAGACAGGTCTGTGTCCCCAGTCAGGTCTGTGTCCCCACAAGAGACAGGTCTGTGTCCCCACAATGTCAGAGACAGGTCTGTGTCCCCACAACGTCAGAAACAGGTCTGTGTCCCCAAAGTCAGAGACAGGTCTGTGTCCCCACAATGTCAGTCAGGTCTGTGTCCCCACAACGTCAGAGACAGGTCAGAAACAGGTCTGTGTCCCCACAACGTCAGAGACAGGTCTGTGTCCCCACAAGATTCAGTAGGTCTGTGTCCCCACAATGTCAGAGACAGGTCTGTGTCCCCACAATGTCAAAGACAGGTCTGTGTCCCCACAATGTCAAAGACAGGTCTGTGTCCCCACAACGTCAGAGACAGGTCTGTGTCCCCACAATGTCAGAAGACAGGTCTGTGTCCCCACAATGTGTCAGTTCAGACAGGTCTGTGTCCCCACAATGTCAGAGACAGGTCTGTGTCCCCACAACGTCAGACTGAGTCAGGTCTGTGTCCCCACAATGTCAGAGACAGGTCTGTGTCCCCACAACGTCAGAGACAGGTCTGTGTCCCCACAATGTCAGAGACAGGTCTGTGTCCCCACAATGTCAGTTTCAGGTCTGTGTCCCCACAACGTCAGTTAGACAGGTCTGTGTCCCCACAATGTCAGAGACAGGTCTGTGTCCCCACAATGTCAGAAACAGGTCTGTGTCCCCACAATGTCAGAGACAGGTCTGTGTCCCCACAATGTCAAAGACAGGTCTGTGTCCCCACAACGTCAAAGACAGGTCTGTGTCCCCACAACGTCAGTTAGTCAGGTCTGTGTCCCCACAATGTCAGAGACAGGTCTGTGTCCCCACAATGTCAGAGACAGGTCTGTGTCCCCACAATGTCAGAGACAGGTCTGTGTCCCCACAATGTCAGGTCTGTGTCCCCACAATGTCAGAAACAGGTCTGTGTCCCCACAGGTCTGTGTCCCCACAACGTCAGAGACAGGTCTGTGTCCCCAAAGCGTCAGGTCTGTGTCCCCACAACGTCAGTCAGTCAGGTCTGTGTCCCCACAATGTCAAAGACAGGTCTGTGTCCCCACAATGTCAGTTAGTCAGGTCTGTGTCCCCACAATGTCAGAGACAGGTCTGTGTCCCCAGTCCCCAGGTCTGTGTCCCCACAATGTCAAAGACAGGTCTGTGTCCCACAACGTCAGTTAGTCAGGTCTGTGTCCCCACAATGTCAAAGACAGGTCTGTGTCCCCACAACGTCAAAGACAGGTCTGTGTCCCCACAATGTCAAAGTCAGGTCTGTGTCCCCACAATGTCAAAGACAGGTCTGTGTCCCCACAACGTCAGTTAGACAGGTCTGTGTCCCCACAATCAGTCAAATGAGAGACAGGTCTGTGTCCCCACAATGTCAAAGACAGGTCTGTTCCCCAGACAGGTTTGTTCGTGACCTTTGACCTCTGACCCTTTCAGACTCATCCCACTCAGACGGCCTTCCTCTCCAGCGTCGACCTTCACACTCACTGTTCTTATCAGCTGATGCTGCCGGAAGCCGTCGCCATCGTGTGTGCTCCCAAACACAACGAGTAGGTCTCTCACACACACACACACACATTGATCACTGATTAATATGTATTAGGAGGACTTTCTCATTGAACCCCCCCCCAGTACCGGTGTGTTCAGGTTAACGGGTCCCGGGATGTCGGAGGTTTCTGTCTGCAGACTGAAAGGTTTCCATCCTCACTCCAAGGAGCCTCCTCTCTTCAGTGTGAGAACCCTCTTCTGTGATTGGACCAAAGACATGACACTCTACAGACCCTGACCAATCAGAGCCCTCCGTCTGTGACCACTGCTCCGCTCTGAACGCCCCACGCTCATTTTAGTCTCTGAACGCCCCCACGCTCATTTTAGTCTCTGAACGCCCCACTCTTTTAGCTCTGAACATTTTAGTCTCTGGCAACACGCTCATTTTAGTCTCTGAACGCCCCATGCTCTTTTAGTCTCTGAACGCCCCCACGCTCATTTTAGTCTCTGAACGCCCCACGCTCATTTTAGTCTCTGAACGCCACACGCTCATTTTAGTCTCTGAACGCCCCCACGCTCATTTTAGTCTCTGAACGCCCCATCTCTTTTAGTCTCTGAACGCCACACGCTCTTTTAATCTCTGAACGCTCTGACACGCTCATTTTAGTCTCTGAACGCCCCACGCTCATTTTAGTCTCTGAACGCCCTCTGAACGCTCGCTCATTTCAGTCTCTGAACGCCCCACGCTCATTTTAGTCTCTGAACGCCCCACGCTCATTTTAGTCTCTGAGTCTTTTAGTCTCTGAACGCCACACGCTCTTTTAATCTCTGAACGCCCCACGCTCATTTTAGTCTCTGAACGCCCCATGCTCTTTTAGTCTCTCTTTTAATCTCTGAACGCCCCACGCTCTTTTTAGTCTCTGAACGCCACACACTCATTTCAGTCTCTGAACGCCCCACGCTCTTTTTAGTCTCTGAACGCCACACACTCATTTCAGTCTCTGAACGCCCCACGCTCATTTTAGTTTCTGAACGCCCCATTTTAGTTTCGCTCTTTTTAGTCTCTGAACGCCCCTCCGAATGTTGTACTGTTCCTTTAAAGATGTAAATGAGGTGACTCATGCAGGTAAACCTTTTCTGATTCCCCCTCTCTCTCCCTCTGTGTGTCTCTCGCCCTCCCAGGTGTGTAAACATGTGGTTCTGAGGGACTCAAAGATCAGCCTGCTGGACCTCAGGTGACAGACAGGAGGCGCCGTCCGACTGTTTACTGCTGGATGCCTTTAATCTGTGAAGAGGAAACTGTGAACACGTGTGTGTGTGTGTGTGTGTGTGTGTGTGTGTGTGTGTGTGTGTGTGTGTGTGTGTGTGTGTGTGTGTGTGTGTGTGTGTGTGTGAGAGTGTGAGTGTGCGTGAGTGTGTGTGTGTGTGTGTGTGTGTGTGTGAACTGTGTTTTATCAAAGTGTTCAGTGTGTTTGATTTGCTTTAAATCAGTGTGTGTGTGTGTGTGTGTGTTTTTTTAATGAAGAACAAACAAGAATTGTTTTATCAAAGTCATTGTTCATTTTTTTATTTGAGTTATAAAATGTTTGATTTGCTTTAAATCAGCTGTAAATAGATATAAATCTCTATTTTTGCTGTTTATGGTTCAGTTTCTGCTGCAGTGAAACGTCTGAAGTGTTTAATGAAGAACAAACAAGAGAACCAACAACATGAGAAGTCAGAGACTCTCCTTCATTAAAACGACTCTCTCCTTCATTAAAAAACAACGACTCTCTCCTTCATTAAAACAACTAAAACGACTCTCCTTCCTTCATTAAAACAACGACTAAAAACAACGACTCTCTCCTTCATTAAAACATCTAAAAACAACGACTCTCCTCCTTCATTAAAACAACGACTCTCTTCCTTCATTAAAACAACGACTCTCCTTCATTAAAACAACGACTCTCTCCTTCATTAAAACTAAAACAACGACTCTCTCTCCTTCATTAAAACAACGACTTCTCCTTCATTAAAACAACGACTCTCTCCTTCATTAAAACGACTCTCTCCTTCATTAAAACAACGACTCTCTCCTTCATTAAAACAACGACTCTCTCCTTCACTAAAACAACGACTCTCTCCTTCATTAAAACATTAAAAACGACTCTCTCCTTCATTAAAACAACTCTCCTTCATTAAAACAACGACTCTCCTTCATTAAAACAACGACTCTCTCCTTCATTAAAACGACTCTCCTTCATTAAAACAACGACTCTCTCCTTCATTAAAACAACGACTCTCTCCTTCATTAAAACAACGACTAAAACAACGACTCTCCCTTCATTAAAACAACCTCTCCTTCATTAAAACAACGACTCTCCCTTCATTAAACGACTCTCCTTCATTAAAACGACTCTCTCCTTCATTAAAACGACTCTCCTTCACTAAAACGACTCTCTCCTTCACTAAAACGACTCTCCTTCATTAAAACGACTCTCTCCTTCACTAAAACAACGACTCTCTCCTTCATTAAAACGACTCTCCTTCATTAAAACGACTCTCCTTCATTAAAACGACTCTCTCCTTCACTAAAACGTTTACGCTCTCGTTCTCTTGGCGTTTCCTCACATTGTTTTTGAGTTTGTGATTCACCGTTTGAACTTTATGAATGAAGTGTTTCAAAACATTCACTGTTCAGTTTTTTGTGAAATTTGTTTTATTAAATATTTGCTCTGCTTTTAAATCGGCTGCTGACTGTGAATAGATTAGTTAGTAGAATATTATGAGGACACGCCGCTCAAGCTGCTGTCAATCAAACTGAGGACACGCCCCTCAAGCTGCTGTCAATCAAACTGAGGACACGCCCCTCCAGCTGAGATATAAAGAAGTTTTTCTTTCATCTCACATCTTTACGTGTTGACATAATTTTTTAACACAAAAACGGACGAAATGTGATTTCAGTTTGACTCTTAATAATTTTCAATGTAATTTATAGAAATATGAAGTCTGGTTTGTCTCTTAATAATAATAATTAGTATAATAATGATAATCTCATAATAATGATAATAATAATGATAATAATAATAATAATTATTATTATTATTATTATAATAATGGTAATCTCATAAAAATGATAATAATGATAATCTGATATGAAATAAACAGAAACACAGTTTATCTTGTATGAGAGCTCTTTATTGTCATCCTGGGCCAATCATCTGTCACTTCCATGTTGGTGACATCACACACACTTTACAGAGCCATGCCTCCTGTTCACCTCCAGCTGTGACATCATCATCAAACCGCGTGACATCATCACTATGCTGTGAACGTGCTGCATGACGATGGAAGATGACAACATTCAAGCTTTATTCATCAAAAATAAAAACACTTTTTGACACAAACAAACATGGAGGACAGGAAGGGGGCGGGGCCAGGGTGGAGCACGGGGGGGGGGGTAAAGATGGAGGACAAGCGGCACATTCACAGTTTTAAGGTGACGACAGGAGGAGGAAGTTTGAGCTGTAGATTTATCTGAAAAGATGACATCACTTCCTTTATCAGAATAAAAGAAATACGTTTGGATCTTAATTTGAAAGAGCGGCGTCCTGCAGCTGTTCAGGGATCTGATCTGGGACCAGCTGGTTCTCCATGAGGGTTAAAGTGAGGGGGGGGGGGACACCCAGACGGCGTCTCTAGAAGCACTTGCGGTGGACGATGGACGGCCCGGCCTCGTCGTACTCCTGCTTACTGATCCACATCTGCTGGAAGGTGGAGAGGGAGGCCAGGATGGAGCCGCCGATCCACACCGAGTACTTCCTCTCTGGGGGGGCGATGATCTGCAGGAGGAGATAAAGGTCAAAGGTTAAGACTCTCTGGAGACGCCCACTGTACCTGAGCGGGGCCGCGACCCTCACCTTGATCTTCATGGTGCTGGGGGCCAGAGCCGTGATCTCCTTCTGCATGCGGTCTGCGATACCCGGGTACATGGTGGTCCCGCCCGACAGCACGTTGTTGGCGTACAGGTCTTTACGGATGTCGATGTCACACTTCATGATGCTGTTGTAGGTCGTCTCGTGGATTCCTGCCGACTCCATACCTGCAGGACGGACCAGGAGGAGGACCAGGAGGAGGACCAGGAGGAACAAAAAAAACAGTTTAATTTCATTGATGAAATATTGAATATTCTGAAGTTCAGTCAGAGTTTCACTGATTTTAGTCACATGACTGTTGGTCTCAGCAGACAGACAGACAGGCAGACAGACAGACCGATGAAGGAGGGCTGGAACAGGGTCTCTGGACAGCGGAACCTCTCGTTGCCGATGGTGATGACTTGTCCGTCCGGCAGCTCGTAGCTCTTCTCCAGAGAGGACGAGGTCGCCGCCGTCCGCCATCTCGTTCTCGAAGTCCAGCGCCACGTAGCAGAGCTTCTCCTTGATGTCCCGGACGATCTCCCTCTCCGCTGAGGACACACGGCACAGCGGGTCAGAACCCAGCCACGTTACCACGGCGACACTAACCTGCCGGAGACGGCGGCCTACCCGTGGTGACGAAGCTGTAGCCGCGCTCCGTCAGGATCTTCATGAGGTAGTCGGTGAGGTCGCGACCCGCCAGGTCCAAACGCATGATGGCGTGAGGGAGAGCGTAACCCTCGTAGATCGGAACGTTGTGGGTCACACCATCTCCAGAGTCCAGCACGATACCTGGAGGGAGACAGGTAGAGAGGGAGACAGGTAGAGAGGGAGACAGGTAGACAGGTAGAGAGGGAGGTAGAGAGAGAGGTAGAGAGGGAGACAGGTAGGGAGAGAGGTAGAGAGGGAGACAGGTAGAGAGGGAGGTAGAGAGAGAGGTAGAGAGAGAGGTAGAGAGAGAGGTAGAGAGGGAGGTAGAGAGAGAGACAGGTAGAGAGGGAGACAGGTAGAGAGAGAGGTAGAGAGAGAGACAGGTAGAGAGAGAGGTAGAGAGAGAGACAGGTAGAGAGGAGGTAGAGAGGTAGAGAGAGAGGTAGAGAGAGAGAGGTAGAGAGAGAGACAGGTAGAGAGGGAGACAGGTAGAGAGAGAGGTAGAGAGGGAGACAGGTAGAGAGAGAGGTAGAGAGAGAGACAGGTAGAGAGGGAGACAGGTAGAGAGGGAGACAGGTAGAGAGAGAGACAGGTAGAGAGGGAGACAGGTAGAGAGGAGGTAGAGAGGAGACAGGTAGAGAGGGAGACAGGTAGAGAGAGAGGTAGAGAGGGAGACAGGTAGAGAGACAGGTAGAGAGGGAGACAGGTAGAGAGGGACACGGTTAGACAGAGAGGTAGAGAGACAGACAGGTCAGTATGTCTTGCAGCATCCTTAAACTGAAGGTCGTAACTATATGATTTATCATAAACATAAACAGGAGGAGGAAGAGGAGGAGGAAGAGGAGGAGGAGGAAGAGGGAGGAGGAGGAGGAAGAGGAGGAGGAGGAAGAGGAGGAGGAGGAAGAGGAGGAGGAGAAGAGGAAGGAGGAGGAGGAGGAGAGGAGGAGGAGGTCCAACCTGTGGTTCTTCCGGAGGCGTACAGAGACAGGACGGCCTGGATGGCCACGTACATCGCCGGAACATTAAAGGTCTCGAACATGATCTATAACACAGTCATTATGATTATGATTATTATTATTATATTATTATTATTAGTAGTATTATTATTATTATTAATTAATACTATTATGATTATTATTATTATTATCATTATGATTATGATTATTATTATTATCATTATTATTATTATTATTATTATATTATTATTATTATCATCATTATGATTATTATTATTATTATTATTATTATCATTATTATTATTATTATTATTATTATTATCAATTATTGTTATTATTATTATCATTATTATCATTATCATCATCATTATTATTATTATCATCACCATTATCATCATCATTATTATTATTATTATTATTATTATTATCATCATTATTATTATTATTATTATCATCATCATCATCATTATTATTATTATTATTATTATTATTATTATTATTATTATTATCATTATTATTATATTATCATTATTATTATTATACTTTATATTATTCTTTTATACTTTATGTTATATATTTATATTATGTACATCTAATATGTATCTATTATTACTATCCATGGTACTATAAGTAGTACAGTCAGCAGTAGTACCATCAGTAGTACTCTCAGTAGTACTCTCAGCAGTAGTACTCTCAGTCAGTAGTACTCTCAGCAGTAGTACTCTCAGTAGTACTCTCAGTAGTACTCTCAGCAGTAGTACTCTCAGTAGTACTCTCAGTAGTACTCTCAGTAGTACTCTCAGCAGTACTCTCAGTAGTAGTACTCTCAGTAGTAGTAGTACTCTCAGTAGTAGTACTCTCAGTAGTACTCTCAGTAGTACTCTCAGTAGTAGTACTCTCAGTCAGTAGTACTCTCAGTAGTAGTACTCTCAGTAGTAGTACTCTCAGTAGTACTCTCAGTAGTACTCTCAGTAGTACTCTCAGTAGTACTCTCAGCAGTAGTACTCTCAGTAGTACTCTCAGTAGTACTCTCAGTAGTAGTACAGTCAGTAGTAGTACTCTCAGTAGTACTCTCAGTAGTAGTACAGTCAGTAGTAGTACTCTCAGTAGTACTCTCAGTAGTACTCTCAGTAGTACTCTCAGTAGTAGTACTCTCAGTAGTACTCTCAGTAGTACTCTCAGCAGTAGTACTCTCAGTAGTACTCTCAGTAGTACTCTCAGCAGTAGTACTCTCAGCAGTAGTACTCTCAGCAGTACTCTCAGTACTCTCAGCAGTACTCTCAGCAGTACTCTCAGCAGTACCTGTGTCATCTTCTCCCGGTTGGCCTTGGGGTTCAGAGGAGCTTCCGTCAGGAGGGTGGGATGTTCTTCTGGAGCGACTCGCAGCTCGTTGTAGAACGAGTGATGCCAGATCTGACCAATCACAGATCAGATCACATGATCACAGTTATTGATCAGGATCATTAACACGTGGATCAATATTAATATCAGGATATCTGGATATCACAGACCTTCTCCATGTCGTCCCAGTTGGTGATGATTCCGTGTTCGATCGGATACTTCAGGGTCAAGATTCCTCGTTTACTCTGAGCCTCGTCTCCAACGTAGCTGTCCTTCTGACCCATACCCACCATCACCCCCTGAGAGACAGACAGGCAGGGAGGGAGACAGGCAGGGAGACAGGGAGACAGGCAGGGAGACAGGGAGAGAGACAGGGAGACAGGGAGACAGGGAGAGAGACAGGGAGACAGGGAGACAGGGAGACAGGGAGAGACAGGGAGAGGGAGACAGGGAGAGACAGGGAGAGAGACAGGGAGACAGGGAGAGAGACAGGGAGACAGGGAGAGACAGGGAGACAGGGAGAGAGACAGGGAGACAGGGAGAGAGACAGAGACAGGGAGACAGGGAGAGAGACAGGGAGAGAGACAGGGAGAGAGGGAGAGAGACAGGGAGACAGGGAGAGAGGGAGAGAGACAGGGAGACAGGGAGAGAGGGAGAGAGACAGGGAGAGAGACAGGGAGACAGGGAGAGAGACAGGGAGAGAGACAGGGAGACAGGGAGACAGGGAGAGAGACAGGGAGACAGGGAGAGAGACAGGGAGAGGGAGACAGGGGGAGAGAGAGACAGGGAGACAGGGAGAGACAGGGAGAGGGAGACAGGGAGAGAGGGAGAGAGACAGGGAGACAGGGAGAGAGGGAGAGAGACAGGGAGAGAGAGAGGGAGAGAGACAGGGAGACAGGGAGAGAGACAGGGAGAGAGACAGGGAGACAGGCAGGGAGACAGGGAGAGAGACAGGGAGGGAGACAGGGAGACAGGGAGGACAGGGAGACAGGGAGAGAGACAGGGAGAGAGGGAGAGAGACAGGGAGACAGGGAGAGAGACAGGGAGACAGGGAGAGGGAGGAGAGAGACAGGGAGACAGGGAGACAGGGAGAGGGGGAGAGACAGGGAGACAGGGAGACAGGGAGGAGACAGGGAGACAGGGAGGGAGACAGGGAGACAGGGAGACAGGGAGGAGACAGGGAGAGGGAGACAGGAGAGGGGGGAGACAGGGAGACAGGGAGAGAGACAGGGAGACAGGGAGACAGGGAGGACAGGAGACAGGGAGGGGGAGACAGGGAGACAGGGAGGGAGACAGGGAGACAGGGAGACAGGGAGAGGGAGACAGGGAGAGACAGGGAGACAGGGAGAGAGACAGGGAGAGAGACAGGGAGAGGACAGGACAGGGAGACAGGGAGACAGGGAGACAGGGAGAGGAGAGACAGGGAGACAGGGAGACAGGGAGACAGGGAGAGAGACAGGGAGACAGGGAGACAGGGAGAGAGACAGACAGGGAGAGAGACAGACAGGCAGAGAGACAGACAGGTCAGTGTTTATCAGAGAGACGAGGGATTTGAAGACAAACATCAGAACATTTTAAAACACAATAAAGAAAAATGATTTCAGTATTTTAAATCTATTTCTTGGGCTGCAGTCTTCACTCAGGTCCTCATCCTCCAGGGGGCGTGGCCTATCCACATGCCCTTTGGATGAACCAAAGTGTTAGCATTAGCATTAGCTCCTGTGGTACCTGGTGGCGGGGCCGGCCCACGATGGAGGGGAAGACGGCTCTGGGGGCGTCGTCTCCAGCGAAGCCGGCCTTACAGAGACCGGACCCGTTATCACAGACCAGAGCGGTGCTCTCCTCATCATCACACATGACTGCAGAGGACGACGGAGGACGAAGGACGAGTCACACTGAGGACAGACACACAGCACTGATGGATATATATAGAAGTACATACACGTACTTATTATGCAGAACGAGTACTTTTGGTTCTTTAAGTATACTTTGATGCTGATACTTTTGTACTTTTCCTTAAGCAGCATTTTGAATGC
>NW_026552466.1:2500-6221 GCF_027596085.1 Anoplopoma fimbria | reverse complement strand
AGGTCCAGGGTCTGATCCTTTCTCTGCAGGTCCAGGGTCTGATCCTAGGTCCAGGATCTGATCCTGTCTCTGATCCAGGGTGATCCTCTGCAGGTCCAGGGTCTGATCCTGTCTCTGCAGGTCCAGGATCTGATCCTGTCTCTGCAGGTCCAGGGTCTGATCCTTTCTCTTCAGGTCCAGGGTCTGATCCTTCCTCTTCAGGTCCAGGATCATCCTGTCTCTGGGTCCAGGATCTGATCCTTTCTCTTCAGGTCCAGGGTCTGATCCTCTCTGCAGGTCCAGGGTCTGATCCTTTCTCTTCAGGTCCAGGGTCTCCAGGATCTGATGTCTCTGCAGGTCCATCTGATCTGTCTCTGCAGGTCCAGGGTCTGATCCTGTCTCTGCAGGTCCAGGATCTGATCCTGTCTCTGCAGGTCCAGGATCTGATCCTGTCTCTTCAGATCCAGGGTCTGATCCTTTCTCTTCAGGTCCAGGATCTGATCCTGTCTCTGCAGGTCCAGGATCTGATCCTGTCTCTGCAGGTCCAGGGTCTGATCCTGTCTCTGCAGGTCCAGGGTCTGATCCTTTCTCTGCAGGTCCAGGGTCTGATCCTGTCTCTGCAGGTCCAGGATCTGATCCTGTCTCTGCAGGTCCAGGGTCTGATCCTGTTCTGCATCAGGTCCAGGATCTGATCCTTTCTCTGCAGGTCCAGGATCCTGTTCTCTCAGGATCTGATCCTGTCCTGTCTGATCCTTCTTCAGTCCAGGGTCTGATCCTGTCTCTGCAGGTCCAGGATCTGATCCTGTCTCTGCAGGTCCAGGGTCTGATCCTGTCTCTGCAGGTCCAGGATCTGATCCTGTCTCTGCAGGTCCAGGGTCTGATCCTTTCTCTGCAGGTCCAGGATCTGATCCTGTCTCTTCAGATCCAGGGTCTGATCCTTTCTCTTCAGGTCCAGGATCTGATCCTGTCTCTTCAGATCCAGGGTCTGATCCTTTCTCTTCAGGTCCAGGATCTGATCCTGTCTCTGCAGGTCCAGGATCTGATCCTGTCTCTCCAGGGTCTGATCCTTTCTCTTCAGGTCCAGGGTCTGATCCTTTCTCTTCAGGTCCAGGGTCTGATCCTGTCTCTGCAGGTCCAGGGTCTGATCCTTTCTATGCAGGGTCTGATCCTGTTTATCCAGGGTCTGATCTTTCTCCATCTCCAGGTCCGGATCTCCCTGTCTCCATGTTTGACCTTTTATCGCCTTTCACCTTTTTGACCTTTGACCTTGTCCCACTGATGAAGGTTCCTCTTCTGTATTTTCCACTTTTAGCTTCTCTCTGAATCTGATTCATGATGAGTCATGTTGAGTTACAGCAAAGGCTGCTGGGAGGAAATACCTCTCATGTGAGTCACTGTGTGTGTGTGTGTGTGTGTGTGTGTGTGTGTGTGTGTGTGTGTGTGTGTGTGTGTGTGTGTGTGTGTGTGTGTGTGTCTTTGAATCATAACCAGGTTTCCTTCTAAATGTTTCACACATTTCAACAGAATTTAAAGAAACTCTTGATGATGAAACATGACTGAACGCTTGTTTTAGTTTTAGTTTATTTGCACAATTGAAAAATATAAAAACATAACATTGATAAATGATATTACAGTGCAGGAAGAGGCAGAAAACCCACTGGCTTATTTGAAGCCTCCACCTATATAATATTTTTTAAAAATCACAATATTATAACGAATACAAAAACAAAATACATATGGTATGAAATATTGTTGAAAAAGCATTTTTACAGCATTACAGTCAGTTCTCTTTGTTATAGTGTATCGTGCACCAGGTGTGTATTCTGAATTCATATCTGAATTATCAGAGTTTTTATCTAGTTTAGTCCTCAAAACAGATAAAGTTATTATTGTAGGTGATTTTAATATTCATGTGGATGTGCATAATGATAGCCTTAGTACTGCGTTTAGTTCATTATTAGATTCTAGTGGCTTCTGTCAGTGTGTACATAAACCCACTCACTGTTTTAACCCTCCACCTTGTTCTGGTTTATGGTGTTAAAATAGAAAATGTAATTGTCTCTCAACAGAACTCTCTTATTTCTAACTGATAGTCTAATAAATTTAAAGAATTTCTTCAGGGTTTTATTCATTAGTGTCTCCATATAACAGAGGACTCCTACTCTAGCTTTAGTCTGTCTCCATATAACAGAGGACTCCTACTCTAGCTTTAGTCTGTCTCCATATAACAGAGGACTCTACTCTAACTTTAGTCTGTCTCCATATAACAGAGGACTCCTACTCTAGCTTTAGTCTGTCTCCATATAACAGAGGACTCCTACTCTAACTTTAGTCTGTCTCCATATAACAGAGGACTCCTACTCTAACTTTAGTCTGTCTCCATATAACAGAGGACTCCTACTCTAGCTTTAGTCTGTCTCCATATAACAGAGGACTCCTACTCTAACTTTAGTCTGTCTCCATATAACAGAGGACTCCTACTCTAACTTTAGTCTGTCTCCATATAACAGAGGACTCCTACTCTAACTTTAGTCTGTCTCCATATAACAGAGGACTCCTACTCTAACTTTAGTCTGTCTCCATATAACAGAGGACTCCTACTCTAACTTTAGTCTGTCTCCATATAACAGAGGACTCCTACTCTAACTTTAGTCTGTCTCCATATAACAGAGGACTCCTACTCTTCTAGCTTTAGTCCGTCTCAGATTGACCATCTTGTTGATAGTGCTGCATGCTCACTGAATGACACTGGACTCTATAGCTCCTCTAAAAAAGAAGCTAATAAAAGAAAGGAGGTTTGCTCCATGGTATAACCCTCAAACCCGCGAATTAAAGCAAACATTACGTAAACTTGAAAGGATATGGCGTTCCACCAATGTGGATGAAGCGCGGTTAGTCTGGTGAGACAGTCTTAAAATATATAAGAAGGCCCTCCGTAATGCTAGAGCAGCCTATTATTCAGCATTAATAGATTTAAATAAGAACAAGCCCAGGGTTCTCTTCAGCACTGTAGCCAGGCTGACAGAGAGTCACAGCTCTGTTGAGCCGTGTATTCCTATAAACCTCAGTAGTAGTGACTTCATGAACTTCTTTAATGATAAGATTCTAACTATTAGAGACTAAATGTATAATCTACTGCCCTCAACCAGTACCCATCGATCCACAGCTGTAGAACCTGAAATATATTTAGATGGCTTTTCTCCCATCGACCTTCAACAATTGACTTTAACTATTTCTAAGTCTAAACCTTCCACCTGTCTCTTAGACCCGATTCCGACTAGGCTGCTTAAGGAAGTTTTACCTTTAATTAGCAATTCTTTATTAGAAATGATCAATCTGTCTTTACTAACGGGCCATGTACCACAGGCCTTCAAACTAGCTGTAATTAAACCTCTTCTTAAGAAACCTACTCTAGATCCAGAGGTGTTGGCTAACTATAGACTATATCTAACTATAGACTATATCTAACTATAGACTATATCTAACTATAGACTATATCTAACTATAGACTATATCTAACTATAGACCTATATCTAACTATAGACTATATCTAACTATAGACTATATCTAACTATAGACTATATCTAACTATAGACTATATCTAACTATAGACTATATCTAACTATAGACTATATCTAACTATAGACTATATCTAACTATAGACTATATCTAACTATAGACTATATCTAACTATAGACTATATCTAACTATAGACCTATATCTAACTATAGACTATATCTAA
>NW_026552465.1:0-1593 GCF_027596085.1 Anoplopoma fimbria | reverse complement strand
ACATATATGCATTGTGAATTAATATGAACTGATTTATGTGAGAATAATAATTATTCAGTTAACGAAAAGCACTGAAGACGCAACAACTGCTGAAGGTCTTCTTATCTATTGATAACAACTGGTGAGTGTGTACTCGTGTAACCCCGAGGTTACAAGAGTGAAGCAATCTAGTTCCTATGTGACCAAATAAGGAACTGTATCCTGTTAGGGGAAAAATGTGTTTGTGTTTAATCAAAATGAATGATATCATGAGAAACTGGGTGAGAAGAGTGTGAAAAGAGGGATGGTTCAACTGGACAATAAAAAGAGAAGACTCGGAGCATTTGCTTAGGACACCGTCTGGCACTCAGCTGAGGACATTGACCGGGACAAGCATCAGAGGACTTCGTCTCTGCTCACGGCAAAGAGGACACCGATCGCCAGCAGGAATTGGCTGACGGAGATTTCTCACTTCCCCCTGCATGAGCAGGAGAAGAAAGACACTGTTTTCTGTGCCTTTGTACGGAGTCAATAGGATCGCAGTTTAAAGGAATGTATGCATCCTAGCAGGAGGAGTCGGGCGCTTGATGATTGGACTGTAAAACTAAGTAAATAAGTATTTGAGCTGTTGCTTCTGCCCCTACAAAAATCCTGCAAATAAAATCTAATCTGCAATTTAAAGTACAAAGTTTTGAGAGTTCAATGAAGAACAAGTGAAGAGTACTGCGTGGTAATAAAAAGTTAAGTATTGTGTGCCTGACAAATAATAGAGTTCTTAATGGTTATTCTGGTTCTAAGTCCACTGAAACAGACCCTCCAGGGCTAATTCCTAGCCTTTAAAGCCTATCCTGGCACCTACCAAGAGCCTAGTCCATTAGACGAGAGCTGCCATTAACTGACGTGACTGATAGCTGGCCACGGTCAGCAGGCCTCTCTGTCGTGTGCAGTTGTCGGAGGAAGCAGGGTAGACGTCAGAAGGGACGGCAGTTGAAGAGTTTCCTCGACCACCAGCTTAAACAATAAGTCTCCAAGTGTCCTTAATACAGGCTTGGAGCTTGGGCCCTTTAAACGGAGAGCTGATTTAGTATTTAGTCCTGTATTGGGCTTATATCACCCGGATCTAACACGTGGCGACTAGGATGGGAATATCAAGTTGAGTTCTGAAACATTCCATTAACCTCCACAAATTCACTTCTCTACTCAGATTTAAGGTTGGAAAACTGCTGCAGCTGGATTAGATTCAGTGTTGAAGTCAACATTAAACCACCATCTTTGTTTTCTTATCTCCACTGGTGGAAAGACACCAAGTACATTTACTCAAGTACTGTAGTACAGTTTTGAAGTATGTTTACTTTTTACCTGAATACATCCATGTTATGCTACTTTATACTTCTAGTCCACTAGATTTCAGAGGAACATGCACTTTACTCCATTCATTTATTAAACAGCAGCTATAGTTATTATCAGATTAATATTTAAAATACTAAACATGTGATGAAATATATTTAGATGGCTTTTCTCCCATCGACCTTCAACAATTGACTTTAACTATTTCTAAGTCTAAACCTTCCACCTGTCTCTTAGACCCGATTCCGACTAGGCTGCTTAAGGAAG
>NW_026552464.1:0-644 GCF_027596085.1 Anoplopoma fimbria | reverse complement strand
CAAATGCCAAATTTGGCTCAGAGGGCTTTACAAACTGTACACATGCGACATCGGCACAGGAAAAACTCCCCGAAAAACACCTTTAACAGGGAGAAAAGAGGAAGAAACCTATGGAGAGCGACAGAGGAGGGATCCTTCTCCCAGAATGGGAATAGATGTCATGTGTACAGAATGAGCAGCATAACAGATGGTTCATATAATCACAGCAGTAAGCAGAGTAACGAAGGAAAAACTAAGACTACTTATAAAAGCAGCAATGACTATAGTAGAATTAAAATAATGATATAGGGATTAGTATTAGTAATCTAGTAATAATAATGGTAGTAGCAGTGGGTGTCAGCAGGGCCACAGCAGGAGGCACGACCACAGTCCAGGTACAGCCACGAATTATGGAAACCTGCAAGGCGAGAAAGCACAAAGACTCCAGGGTAGAAGCACATATGGTGTGTGAGTGTGTGTCTATGGAAAGGGGGAGTTCCTAAGCTTTGACACTTTCCCCCCAAATGAAATCATTTTCACTTCATTACAGTGACTCAGCATAATAAGCTCCCTGAGCAAAAGCGTGTGACATGGGGGGGGTTGAGTTGGGACAGTCACTGCAGTGAGAGCAGATCAGGCTACGAGCTCATGCACAGATGTTTTGT
>NW_026552463.1:0-7117 GCF_027596085.1 Anoplopoma fimbria | reverse complement strand
AACAAGAAAGGAAACGAAAGGAGGAAGAGGAAAGAATTCAAATGGAAGAGGAAATTGCTCGGGAAGAGAGGATGAGACAACAGGAAGAGGAGAGAGTGAGGAGACAAGAAGAGGAGCGTAAATTAGCAGAGGAAAAGAGGAGACTACAGGAACAAGAAAGAAGGATTGAAGAAGATAAATTAAATAAGGAGGAAGAGGAGACAATCAGGAGGGAGGAGGAGATGGCTGAGGAAGAGAGGAGACGAGCGGAAGAGGAGATGGTGAGAAGACAACAAGAGGAGCATGAGGAAAAGAGGAGGCTTGAGGAACAAGAAAGGAGGCTAAGAGAGGATGAGGAAATTATTAAGAAAGAGGAGGAGGAGAAGGCTAGGAAGGAAAAGGAAGCTATGCTCAACGATCGCCCCATCACAAGGCTATCTGAGGACCCTAACGACCTTGAGGCATTGACGCCAAACCATCTGCTGCTACTCAAAGGAAAACCAGTTCTCCCACCGGGACTGTTCGACAAAAGGGATGTTTATGCTAGGAGAAGATGGAAACAAGCTCATTTAAAATTGTTGGTGTAATTGCTCTAGCAGACGCAATTAGGGGCTGGTGTGTAGGAGCCATATTAAATGTGCTTTATTTTCGTGTAATTTTACCCCGTGCCACTAGGGGGCTGTGTGGTTCAGTTGACCTCGGGTCAGCAGAGTGAGGCATTTAACCTGATTGAACCTGATCACAGGTGTTGTTGATGGGGAAGCAAACAGTTTTTCGACTGTGCCCGTGTCCCCGTGTGTTAATGCATCTTAGTTTAGTGAGGAATTCGGGTTTATTGTTTTGTTACATGTATTTTGAGTTAGAATTATTGCGGCTGTGTATTATTGGAAGGAAAATAAACCAGCAAAATAAACTGAACTGTCTTCGTTTTTGCGGTAATTGGAGCGCGCTGGGCGCACGTCGGAAACTATAAACGGAATCAACAACCAGTACTACTAAGTTTAGGGCTTAGTCAGTACATTTAGGTCGAAAAACTGCTTCGATTTGGAGAACGTTCACCAAGAGGACGCCGACTTGTTACATTGTGGATTAACGTCTTCTTTGGAAACCACGGATGTGAGGGAGGGCGGTGCACTATCGCCCACTATGGGCCAGCCGCCCCTGTGTTTGGAGTTGCCGATCGCTAACGGAGCTGGAGCTACCGGAGTGAGCTACGGGTCAGCGACAGCATCATCTCACCGGGACATCATTCATCAAAGCCGGCCAACGCTCGATTGGGGTATGTGTGGATCAGCGCTGATATGAATGGCCATGGTAATTTGTGTGCACACATTCGCGTAAACCCAATGCATTGGTAGCAGACTCGCAACCGACTAAAAATAACTTTCTCGTCGAGACGAGTTGTTTGCGCAACACAAACTATTTTGCGGACTAATAAAGCCAACTGACTTTGTCGTCATTATGGCTGAAGAGGGAACAGGCCAACTGGGCCTTGAGACTGAGCTTGCGGGTGCAGAGGTAAAATCTGTAACTGAAAAACGTGTGGGTAAATTAACACATAAAGCTTTGTTGGAAAAAATAAGCTTTTTAGAAAAGGAAAGAAAGTCTAACTTTGGTAAACTGTCTAAAGTAAAACAATCTATTCTTAAATTCATGGGTGATAAAGAACATGTGAATAAGGTTGAAAATGAGTTAACCGTTTTTAATGAGTTGTGTAACACAATACAGCAGGTGCATGCATCTTTATTGGGTTTATTGCCTGCTGAGGAAGCAAGCAAACATGAAATATGGTACCAAGCTAAAATGTTGAATGTAAAGGAGTTTCTTGTGGGTACAAATCAATGGTTGTCTGACACTGCTGCTTGTCCAGCTACTAAAGTGGGTGATGATCATGATGATGAGGTTAATGATGATTTGCTGGGTCAAACTGAACAATCTCAAACTGTCCAAAGTGAAAATGAGATTGGACCTCAAGACAGCATTTCAAATGTGCAGTCAAGGCACCATGGCTCAAACAGATCGTCAAGTAGCAGATTCTCCACTTCATCAGCCAGACGCAGGGCAGAGGCGGAACAGGCCGCACTCTTGGCCCGAGCTGCTGCTTTAAAGGCTAAACATGCTTTGGAGGAGCAGGAACTTCTCTGGAGGAGAAAAAGGGAGAAGCTTGAGCTGGACACTGAGATAGCTGCCACTTCTGCTAAGCTAGCAGTGCTACAGATGGGGAGCGCATCCATTCAAGGCAATCTGATGGAATGGCTTCCTACTTCAGAAAAGGGGCTAGATCTAAGCTCACCTCTCTCAATCCACAGGCCTCAATATATGTGGCTCCACCCGCACAGCAGCGTGAATCTTTACCACAACAATGCAATGCTGAAACTTCAATCGTTTCAGCATCTTTGTCCATGCATTTTGCATCACAACCACAGCCAACTGTCAGTCATGGCTCTCAACTGCCTCACTTGCAATCAATGCCAACATTCAGTCAAAGCTTTCAACCCACTCTAGGCCAACAAGTGCAGCAACCCCTGCAAGACCAAAATCAGACAGCAGGTCTTTACAATCTGCTGCAACAACAGAATGACATAACGGCTCTCCTTGTTCAAATGCAAACATCACATCTGCTGCCGCGCAGAGAAATTCCAACTTATGATGGAGACCCTTTGCAGTTCAACACATTTATGAGGGCATTTGAGCACTGCGTGGAAGCAAAGACTGGCTGTAAAGGAGACTGTTTGTACTATCTCGAACAATTCACTAGGGGGCAGCCTAGAGATATTGTACGCAGCTGCCTTCACATGACTGCAGACAAAGGATTTGCTGTCGCTAAAAGGTTACTAAAGGAGCACTTTGGAAATGAGTTCAAAATAACAGCGGCCTACATGGAAAAGGTCACAGGATGGACAAGCATCAAAGCTGAAGACACCAAAGCGCTCAAAGCTTATGGGCTTTTCCTCCGTGAGTGTTCCAACGCTATGGAAGATCTTCAATATTTGGAGGAACTTAACATGCCAGCGAACATGAAGATTCTTAGTCAGAAGCTTCCGTATAAACTAAGAGACAAGTGGAGAGCAAAGGCATGTGACGTACTGGAGAAAACTGGTCGAAGGGCACGATTCTCAGACCTTGTCAAGTTCATTGAGTGCCAGGTCAGAATCATTTCAGATCCAGTCTTTGGTGATATACAGGACACTTCACCTGTGCTCAAAGGAGCTACAAAAGTGAGCAAGATACAGGTGACGCCACAGCTGAGAAGAAACAGCTTTGCAACACAGGTGGTCATTGAGGATGGATATAAAGCAGACACTCACAGGAATGAGGACGGATGCAGCAGACCAGATGGTGACCAGAGGGAAAAGGCTCTCGGCAAAGTGACCACCTTCACTAAAACTACTTCTGTCTTCTGCCAGTATTGTGCTGCTGGTGGTCATGTTTTAGATCAATGTTTTAAACTGGGAAGAAAACCACACAGGGAGAAACTGGACTATCTAAAGGAGAAAGGTCTGTGTTTCAGTTGTTTGTGCACAGGACACTTGAGCAGGAATTGCGACAGGCGCATCACTTGCAAAAAGTGCAACCGAACGCACCCCAGTGTTTTGCACATTGAAGAGAAAGAAAGGGTTTCTTCAAAGGATGAGAAGAACAGTGAGCGGTCAAAAACATCTGAGAGCCGCACAACATCCTCCGCTTGTGGTCTTACAGGGGCTGGCCACTGCAATGGTATTCTTCCCATTTTGCCTGTTAAGGTGAAGTGCGCAAAGGGAAACAGGGTTATTGAAACCTACGCTTTTCTGGACCCAGGGAGTACAGGAACTTTCTGCACCAGGAAGCTTGTCGACAGGTTGAACATGGAAGGACGCAAATTCAAAATTCATATCCGCACCTTGGGCCATAACAACTCAATAGAAAGTTCTATCGTTGACAGTCTGGAGATTTCCGGATTGTCTAGTGAGAGCTTCTATCCACTTCCCAAAGTGTTTACCCAGAAAGAAATGCCCGTCTCTACAGCCAACATAATCAGTGAAAGGGAGCTGAGAAAATGGCATTATTTAGACAATGTAAACATTCAACACATAAACGCTGACGTGGATCTGTTAATTGGCACAAACGCCTCCAAGTTGATGGAGCCTTGGGAGGTCATTAACAGTCGTGAAGGTGAAGATGGACCCTACGCGATCAGAACCCTACTGGGGTGGGTAATAAATGGCCCGTTAGGGGAAGTGACGACTGTGGAAGTGACCACCCTTCATTTTGTGCAAATAGAATTGCCATTGACCATATTGAAGAACTGTTAATTAGCCAAAAGAAGTTTATGGAGAAAATGGAAAGCTCTGCTCAGCTCCAAAACGGACACTACACATTTCAATTGCCTTTCAAAGGGAAAGATGTTTTGATGCCGAACAACCTCAGGGTTGCCGTGCAACGTGTCCGTGGTCTGAGAAGACGACTTCAGAAAGACGTAAGCTTTCATGAGGAGTACAAAAACTTTCTTGCTGATGTCATTAGCAATGGCTACGCCGAAGAAGTGCCGCAGCATCAGTTAGAAGCACCAACAGGGAAGGTGTGGTATATCCCGCACCATGGTGTGTACCATCCACGGAAGGGAAAGTTACGAGTGGTGTTTGACTGTGGAGCAGAGTACAAAGGGATCTCTCTCAACAGTCAGCTCTTGCAAGGACCGAACCTCACCAGCTCGTTAGTTGGAGTTCTTATGAGATTCAGACAGGAACAAGTGGCGATAATGGCAGACATAAAGGCTATGTTCCACCAAGTTAAGGTGGCAGAGGAACACCGAGACTTCTTAAGATTCTTATGGTGGCCTCAAGGTAACCTGGAACAAGATCTTGTAGAGCATCGAATGACTGTCCATTTATTTGGAGCAGTTTCATCACCAAGTGTTGCCTGCCTTGCTCTTAGAAAGACTGCTGAAGACAACCAGGCCCACTTTCCTTTAGAAGTGATCGAAACGGTCAACCGAAACTTCTACATGGATGATTTGCTGAAGAGTCTGCCCTCTGAGGAAAACGCAGTCACCATGGTTAAGAACCTTACAACCGTTTGCAGAAAAGGAGGTTTTACCCTCACTCAGTGGATTAGTAATAGTCGGGAAGTGCTTCAAAGCCTCCCAGAGGATCTCAAGTCCAAGAACCTGCATGAGCTTGATCTGGACAGGGATAAGCTGCCGTTGGACAGAGCTTTGGGTTTGCAGTGGTGTATCGAGACGGACACTTTCAAATTCAAGCTGAAAGTCAAGGAGAAGCCGCCAACCAAGCGAGGCATGCTATCCATCATCAGTTCCGTCTACGATCCATTGGGATTCCTAGCACCTTTTGTACTCCCGCCAAGCTGCTGTTGCAGGAGTTATGCAGGATGAAGTGTGATTGGGACGATCCAATACCTCCAGCTTTCCAGCAGAAGTGGAAAAAATGGCTGATGGATCTTGAGAAGGTGGCATATTTCAAGATCCACAGATGTGTTAAGCCTGAAGGATTTGGGAGGACTGTCAGCGCACAACTACATCACTTCGCCGACGCAAGCGAGAACGGATATGGGACGGCTACTTACCTGAGGATGCAGAACATGGATGAACGGGTTCATGTTGCTTTCCTATTTGGCAAAGCCAGAGTAGCTCCCCTAAAGCCGGTCACAATTCCCGTTTAGAACTCACCGCTGCCGTTGTTGCAGTAAGAGTGGACAAGATGCTTCAAGCAGAGCTCCAGCTTCCACTGAAGAGGGCCTGCTTTTGGACTGACAGCACATCAGTTCTTAAGTATATAAGAAACGAGGACCGACGATTTCAAACCTTCGTCGCAAACAGGGTAACCACCATCAGGGACAACTCGGAAGTTGAACAGTGGAGATACATTCCCACATCCCTGAACCCTGCTGATGATGCTTCACGTGGATTGAAAGCAGAAGATCTTGTGAAGCAAAGATGGATGGAAGGCCCAGAATTCCTACGGGAACCTGAAGAAACGTGGCCAACATTCCCTGTGGATACAAGTGTCGCTGTCGATGACCCAGAAGTAAAGAGAAGTCTGACGGTCAATGCAGTACTTGTTGACACCAATGCCACATCAGAACTGATGACCCATTTCTCTGATTGGCAAAGATTAAAGGTTGCAGTTGTATGGCTTATAAAGCTGAAAGGAACTTTGCTCAAACTGAGTAAGAAGAGAAAGGAGTTGGAGCTTGCAAGCACCAGTGCTACTAGAGCAGCAAGGTTGGATGTGCAAAAGGAGATGCAAGCTTTTTCAACATCACTTGGGAATCAGAAAGTGACGCTGGAAGATCTCTTGGAGGCTGAGGCCTCCATAATCGCTTTTTGCCAGCAAGAGAGATTCCCAACCGAATTTGCTGCACTAACCTCTGGCAAGCCACAAGTGCCAAGAAGTAGCAGCATTGGATTGGATCCAGTTTTAGATGGAGGACTTCTACGAGTTGGGGGACGGCTGAATAAGGCAGCAATCCCTGAGGACATTAAACATCCCCTCATCTTGTCAAAAGACCAACACATCTCCGACCTTATCCTCCGTCATATCCATCTACAGCTCGGACATGGAGGCAGAAATCATGTTCTTTCTGCTGCAAGGAGAAAATACTGGATAACGAGTGGACCTACTGCAGTGAGGAGGATCATATCCAGATGCCTCATCTGTAAGCTCCATGGTGGAAAGGCCGGTGAGCAAAAAATGGCAGACCTGCCAGAAGAGAGAGTGGTCCCTGATCTACCACCATTTACTAACGTTGGCGTAGATTACTTTGGGCCAGTTGACGTGAGAAGAGGCCGTAGCATCGTGAAAAGATATGGAGTGGTTTTCACTTGTATGACCAGCAGGGCTGTGCACCTGGAAGTGGCCTATTCTCTCGACACAGACTCGTGCATCAACGCATTGCGTAGATTCATCTGTCGAAGAGGACAAGTCTCGCACTAAGATCCGACAATGGCACCAACTTTGTCAGTGCAGAAAGAGAGCTGCGAGAAGCCTTAGCCTCTTTGAATCACGACCGCATTGAAAGAGCCTTGTCCAAGAGAGGAATCAAGTGGAGCTTTAACCCTCCAGCTGGGTCGCATCACGGTGGCGCTTGGGAGCGATGATCCGGATGATCAGGAAGATTTTGTAGCTCGGTGCTCCGTCAG
>NW_026552462.1:0-1835 GCF_027596085.1 Anoplopoma fimbria | reverse complement strand
AACAGTGCTCACTGGAACATTCAGAAGTTTAGAAATCCTTCTGTAACCAATGCCATCAGTATGTTCTGCAACAATAAGGTTGTGAAGGTCTTGAGAGAGCTCTTTGCTTTTACCCATCATGAGATGTTTCTTGTGTGACGCCTTTTTATAGGCCATCAGTTGGGACTGAACCAGCTGATATTAATTTGCACTGACAAGGTGCAGGACTGCTTTCTAATCACTGATAGATTTCAGCTGGTGTCTTGGCTTTCCATGCCTTTTTGCACCTCCCTTTCTTCATGTGTTCAATACTTTTTCCCTGTGTCATTCCATTTTATTACACATAACTTAATTTCTGAATTTATTTGTTTGGTTTTCTTTATGTATGGATTATTTGGGTTGTTACCGACATCTGGTGAACATTTCATGTCAATAGCACCTTTAGAAATATATTTACTGAGAAAAATGTAAATATATATAAAATAATAATTGTACCAAATTATTAACCCTTTCTCTCTCAGTCATATGTAGAAAGTTTCTGGCAATGTTTCTTAAATAATGGAGTTCAGACATAGCTTCCAAATTTCAAATTTGATCGCCAAGTAAGTAACAAGAGAGTCCGTTTTTGTCGGTCTTGTCAATAGGCTCCGGTCCAGATCAACTAAAACTCAAAGCAAATTAACGAAAATATTTTACACATTTTGTGGAACAGATCAGGCAGTGTCGTAAAATAAGTTACATTCTGCGCATGCACTGACTTTTACGCATGCGCAGAAGCAGATCGGGCAGCTGGAACGGATCGGTACTGACAGTCCTGACTTGGATCCGACATCGTCTCAGTTACCAACAACAAAAATGTAGAAAAGGGTAAGGAAAATGCAACCATACGCATCTGATCGTGCTGAAATGACAACTGACAGCAGCAGAGAGAAGAACATTTTTAAAGTTTGACAGCAACACTGAAATACTCTCAGTGTGATAAAACAATCGCCAGGCTGGGCCAGGTTATTCATGCTAGTTAAGTGTTTGAATGAAACTTTATTGAGAGCACCGCTAATGACTTTCAGCCTCCAACTGTCACTGTGATAAAACAGCCGTGTCAGTTTATATCATAGCTGTCACAGTTCGTCTTCCATACGCCCCAATCCTCTGGCCGTTTCTCAATATGTGAACTTCTCTGTACTTGTGTCCTCGTGAACTTGTGAAACGTCATCATCTAGCTGCCCAAGTACTGTTCCAATACACAAGTTCATCCAGCCAAGTACGGTCCAGATACCCGGATGTCCTCGCTCCGCCCATTATATCGGGGATGCATCGGAGGAGACTTGTGTGGACTTTGGACAGCCAAGTATCCCAGAATGCATTTCACCAGCAAACAAGAGCCGACAGTGGCAGAGACGGCTCACAACTGTCAGTTATAACTGTCTAAATACTGCTGTTGTTGTGTAACGGAATTTAGTTTTAACATTTTTTAAGCGAGAATGTAGTTGTTAAGACTTAAAATATGCGGTCAATTTATCAAGATAGAGCCTGTTTGAAAAAAGCGCCGACGTTTGTCGGAGATATGAGAGGACCAGAGAGGAGATATATATATATATATACCTAATCAGCTCTATATATATATATATATATATATAGATATGAGAGGACCAGAGAGGAGACCGGGCGGTGATGCTCATGCATCCCGCTGACAGCAGCCTGATCTCGGCTAGGCCTCTCCAGATGTGCCGCTGGCTCCGGTGTCTCTGTGGTTGTGGTTGCAGATGTAACACAAAACATATACATATTAATATTTTAATATTTTCTAAATGAAAATGAAAAAAGGCAGGGTTGTGTTTTATATCAAATTTCGTTTT
>NW_026552461.1:0-6033 GCF_027596085.1 Anoplopoma fimbria | reverse complement strand
TAAAAGGCCCTTTGGTAGGCACAATATTTGCTTACGGCCATACCACCCTGAACACGCCCGATCTCGTCTGATCTCGGAAGCTAAGCAGGGTCGGGCCTGGTCAGTACTTGGATGGGAGACCGCCTGGGAATACCAGGTGCTGTAAGCTTTTACCTTATAGCCACTTTGTACATTCTGATTTGACATTTAAAAGCTGTGAGTGTGTCTGGCAATCTGCAGGCGCTCCCTGTATAGACGAAAGAGCAAAGCGTGGTGATATAGTATCTTTAAAAGGCCCTTTGGTAGGCACGATATTTGCTTACGGCCATACCACCCTGAACACGCCCGATCTCGTCTGATCTCGGAAGCTAAGCAGGGTCGGGCCTGGTCAGTACTTGGATGGGAGACCGCCTGGGAATACCAGGTGCTGTAAGCTTTTTCACTCCTCTTTACAAAAAGCAGAGGGCGCTGCTGCTTTTTCAGTGGACACCGACAGGGTGGGAAGGAAATAGCTAGATCATGACTTGCCGGTATAGAAATGACACAAATCCAGTTAAATGATGGCTTTCATCATTCCTAAGCTCATCGATCATTTTCTTTTCAATTTTATGCTAACGTATTCTACATTTCAACAGTAAATATTAATCTTTTTACTGCACTACATTTGTGATCCTTATAGCCACTTTGTACATTCTGATTTGACATTTAAAAGCTGTGAGTGTGTCTGGCAATCTGCAGGCGCTCCCTGTATAGACGAAAGAGCAAAGCGTGGTGATATAGTATCTTTAAAAGGACCTTTGGTAGGCACAATATTTGCTTACGGCCATACCACCCTGAACACGCCCGATCTCGTCTGATCTCGGAAGCTAAGCAGGGTCGGGCCTGGTCAGTACTTGGATGGGAGACCGCCTGGGAATACCAGGTGCTGTAAGCTTTTTCACTCCTCTTTACAAAAAGCAGAGGGCGCTGCTGCTTTTTCAGTGGACACCGACAGGGTGGGAAGGAAATAGCTAGATCATGACTTGCCGGTATAGAAATGACACAAATCCAGTTAAATGATGGCTTTCATCATTCCTAAGCTCATCGATCATTTTCTTTTCAATTTTATGCTAACGTATTCTACATTTCAACAGTAAATATTAATCTTTTTACTGCACTACATTTGTGATCCTTATAGCCACTTTGTACATTCTGATTTGACATTTAAAAGCTGTGAGTGTGTCTGGCAATCTGCAGGCGCTCCCTGTATAGACGAAAGAGCAAAGCGTGGTGATATAGTATCTTTAAAAGGACCTTTGGTAGGCACGATATTTGCTTACGGCCATACCACCCTGAACACGCCCGATCTCGTCTGATCTCGGAAGCTAAGCAGGGTCGGGCCTGGTCAGTACTTGGATGGGAGACCGCCTGGGAATACCAGGTGCTGTAAGCTTTTTTCACTCCTCTTTACAAAAAGCAGAGGGCGCTGCTGCTTTTTCAGTGGACACCGACAGGGTGGGAAGGATATAGCTAGATCATGACTTGCCGGTATAGAAATGACACAAATCCAGTTAAATGATGGCTTTCATCATTCCTAAGCTCATCGATCATTTTCTTTTCAATTTTATGCTAACGTATTCTACATTTCAACAGTAAATATTAATCTTTTTACTGCACTACAATTGTGAACCTTTATAGCCACTTTGTACATTCTGATTTGACATTTAAAAGCTGTGAGTTTGTCTGGAAATCTGCAGGCGCTCCCTGTATAGACGAAAGAGCAAAGCGTGGTGATATAGTATCTTTAAAAGGCCCTTTGGTAGGCACGATATTTGCTTACGGCCATACCACCCTGAACACGCCCGATCTCGTCTGATCTCGGAAGCTAAGCAGGGTCGGGCCTGGTCAGTACTTGGATGGGAGACCGCCTGGGAATACCAGGTGCTGTAAGCTTTTTTCACTCCTGAACACGCCCCTTTGAGGAAGTGAAGTGAGGAGTGAATTGTTTGGCTTGAGCTGAGTCTAGTCTTTCAAAAAACTGAGGTTTTTGTGGATAAGTTGTTAATTTCTTTTTTTCTTTTTGATTGAGATATTGATACTGGTTTGAAGAAAGTGTCTTCAGGTTTAACTCACCCCAACAGCCTGGCTGTTTGAGGGAGTTTTTATCAATTTTTTTTCTGGACTGACAAAATGGCTGCTGGAAAAACTTTGTGAATGAAAACATGGAAGTTAAGAACAGTTTGACACATGTAGAACGGGAGAATGATTCTGGACATATTGAAGACAGCGAGAAAGGAATAACACAGGAGATCAATTCCGTTAGTAGGCCTATTGAGAAAGAAAGCATGGCGAATAGTAGGAGAGATAAAGAGAGACAGGGAGAAAGTGAGGGTGATTGTGGCTATAAAAAGGAGCTGACCTTGATTGTGGAGCTGGTCGGTGAAGATTACATAACCATGATGGAACTGTTGCGGGGAATCAAGGAAAAGTGCGGGATTGTTCTGGCATGCAGGGTCAAAAGTAAGAACATTTACGAGATCACCATGCAGGAGGGAAAGGGCAAGACAAGGTTATTAGATGGTTTCAAAATCAAAAACACTCGGGTGACTGCCAAAGAAGTTCGCAGCAATGAAATGGTTGTTTCATTTCTAAACTTGCCATCTTATATCACTGACGCTGAAATTAGGCAGAAACTCACAACGTGGGGCGTGAGGGCGATTTCGCCCATCAAAAGAAAGAAATGGCCTGGGACAGACGTGGTGGACGGGACAAGGTTCTGTAAAGTACAATTCACTGAACTTGTACAGTCACTGCCCTACTCAACAAAGTTCGAGACACTAGACGGAGGGGAGTACTTCCGTGTAATTCATGACAGGCAGGTGAAGGTCTGCAGGCTGTGCATCCAGCCAGGACATATTTTAAGAGAATGCCCAGACTTCACCTGTTATAAATGCAAGCGCCAGGGACACTATGCTAGGGAGTGTGACTTGCAGGGGGGGAGACGCGGAGAGGAGAGGACGGTGGACGCGGAGCCAGCCGGCGGCGGCGAGCGCGCTTCCCGGTCCGAGGAGGATCAGCGACAGCAGGATGAGGACACCGGAGCTGCCAGCGGGGGTGAAATGACCCCATCCACCATCGGCAGCAGTGCGGATGGAGTGTCCGGTGAGACGGGTCGCATGACGGGAGGAGCATCCGGGCAAAGTATGGAGGAAGGCGCTAGCACAGCGCCCAAAACACCCTCAGCCCGGGCGAGTGAACAAAGAGGCGGCCGACCAGGAGAGGTGGAGGCCCCGGATTGCAGTGAGGCTCCACGGGACGGCGGGGCTGCTGCTGCGACTGCTTCACCTAAGGAGCCAGACGATTCGAGGATGGAGGTGATAGAGACGAGAGCATCGGAGGAAGGAGAGTCGATGGACTACGATGCGGTGAAAGCCAGCAGGAAGAGAATGATCAAAAAGAGGGACAAAAGGGAGCCAAAAGAGCGGAAGGTATGACCCATCGAGCATCTATGGAAAGCTGTGTTTTTCTTTTTACCATTACTATGGTCATAATAACATCCTTAAATGCAAACGGCCTAAGGAACAGGATCAAAATAGAAAGAACGATTGAACTCTGTAAATCTGACATATTGTGCCTTCAAGAAACGCATTGGGATAATGAACTTGTGAAAACCCTTGGAAAACTTTGGAAAGGGCCCATATTTATAGACAATGGAAGTGCGAAGGCATGTGGAGTGGCAATCCTTGTCAGGGAGAGGTCTGTTAGTGGTGTCAAGCAAACCTTTTGTGGAGGGAATGGACGTGTGATAGCGATAGAATTTGTCCACAATAAAAACGCATACAAATTAATCAATATATATGCACCAAACGTGGAGGAACTGAGAAAAGGTTTTTTTGAGGACTTGGAGGTTCTGTGCACGGGAGATTGTATGATGGTTGGTGACTATAATGTAAAATTATCAAGACTAGATTATTCAAATAATGTAAAATACAGGTATGATGGGTCAAGAAACTTTTTGAAAAGCATGATGGCAGAACACAAAATGGTGGACGTATGGAGGGAGGAAAATGCAGAACGAAAAGTGTTTTCGCGGAGGCAGGTGGTTATGGGGACCCTTAGACAGAGTAGAATAGACCTGGTTCTAGTTAAGGAAAACATTGTCAGCCAAATAAAAGAGGTGAAATATACTTTTACCACTCTTAGTGATCATGCAATCCTGTCGCTGAGGTTAAGGGACGTATGTATAAGGAATGTAGGTGGAGGAATGTGGTGCCTAAACAACAGCTTATTAAGAGAGGATTCATATAAAGAGATGATAGCAAAATGTATCAAAGAAGAAATAGAGAACAGATTAAACAAAGATAATATTTGTATTTGGTGGGAAAATTTGAAAGAAAAAGTTAAAAAGAAAAGCATATACTATGCCAAGCAAATGAACTTTAGAATGGATCAGGTAGAGAAAGAGATACAAAATAAATTAAACGAAGAAGCAGGGAAAGCAGACAAAGATGGAAATTATAATATACAAAATTATATGAAGTTGAGAAGGCAACTAAAAGTTTGTGAGAAAAATAAATGTGATGGGGCGATAGTAAGGAGTAGAGTACAGGATGCTGTAGAGGGGGAAAGGTGCACAGCGTACTTTCTAAACCTGGAAAAAAATAAACAGGAAAATAATTATATAAACGAACTACAGAATGAAAATGGGGAGAAGGTAAATGATTTGGTTAGCATCTTGAATACAGTGGAAGGCTTCTATAAAAACTTGTATAAAAAAGGGAATACAGAAAAAGTATGTATTGATGAAGTCTTGAGTGGTGTGGATGCAAAGATATCGGCAGACGAGCAAGACATGTGTGACAGAGAGATTACAGTAGAAGAAATACAAATAGCAATTAAAAATGCAAAAAACAATAAAAGCCCTGGTTCAGATGGCCTGAGCAGTGAATTCTACAAAGAGTTTGCTGATGTGTTGGCACCCATACTGCTAATGGTATATCAAAGCATGGAGGAGGGACAACTGGTTCCAGAATCCATGGCTACTGGGGTAATCACAATATTATTTAAAAATAGGGGGAGTAGGTTGGAGTTAGGGAATTATAGGCCAATTAGTTTATTGAATAGTGACTATAAGATCTTAACAAGGGTTTTAGCGTATAGGATTAAGAACGTAATGGGAGGAATAATATCACCGACACAGGCATATAGTGTCGAAGGGAGAGACATAGCAGATATAATAGGGACAGTTAGGGACGTTGTTAGGCACATGAAAGAACAGTCTGGGATTGTGTTGAGTGTAGATTTGAATAAGGCTTTTGATAGAGTGGAACATGAGTTCTTGTTTCGGACTATGAAAGAGTTTGGGTTTGGGGATAGAATAGTGAGTTGGATCAGGCTGCTGTATAAGGAAGCTAAGAGTAGGGTCAAATGTAATGGTCTGATGACAGACACCTTTGCTTTGGAGAGGTCAGTGAGACAGGGCTGTCCTTTATCAGCACTGTTATATAGCATGTCTATTGAACCCTTTGCTGTCCTTATAAAAAAGGATAGTAATATAAAAGGAATACAAATACCAGGTGAGAAAAATTAATATAATTCAACAATATGCGGATGACATGACAATAACAGTAGAAAATATGGACAGCATCAATATAATTATGAAACACATGGGAACATATGGGAGGGCAGCAGGGGCTAAAGTGAATATAGAAAAATCGGAACTAATGTGTATAGGTCAGGAGAGGGATAGGGTTGACAGTAGGATTGCATTTAGAGTGGTAGACTGCATCAAAGTTTTAGGAGTAAACATAGGTCCAAACGAAAAGGAAGCAAGAGATATCACTTGGACAGGAGTGATAAATAAGATAAAACACACTTTAAATGCATGGAAGCAGAGGAAATTGAAATTAAAAGGTAAGGTAATAGTTGTTAATTCCTTATTATTATCCAAATGTGTGTATGTTTTGGGTGCACTAGATCTTCCGGTATGGGTTCTATCCGAATTAAATCAGCTGACTTCAAACTTCTTGTGGGATGGGAAGGGTGTGAGGATATCCCACAAAACGTTGATAGCAG
>NW_026552460.1:0-3777 GCF_027596085.1 Anoplopoma fimbria | reverse complement strand
TCTTAAATGTCCAAATTTCTGAAAGAGTACATCTGTATGCAAATGTTTACTCACAAAATTTGCTATCAATGTGGATTTTTGTTTATTCATAAAATATACTATAATTTATAGTTTTAGATTAAGGGCCGTTGTCATCCCTTCAGCTTTGTGTAGCTTTATAGCTAGATCATTTTCTTATGATTTGATGAAGACCAAGTGGTAACCACTGGTGTTGAGAAATGAAGCCAACATAGAAGTGACACAAAAAGTTCCACCAATGGCCACTTGAGGCAGGTTGAAAAAATGTCAGTCAATCTCAATAAACACCATGTTAAATGCCCAACTTTACAGCGGAAAAAGACTTTCACAGCCTGTGACGTAAAATGGTTTGGTCTCCATTCATTTTTCCCCATTCATGACAACTGTAAGGGTGAGATATATTTCATAAAAATCACCCTTTTTAATTAATAAGGTTTAAAGTAAGGCACAGTTGAGGGCGGGCCACTTTCAGTGACAGGTGGTTGCTGTGTCAGGTCATTAGCTTAAAGATCCACCATGTAAAACCTTTAAGATGAAAATAATAATTCTGTAAACAACAATGGGCGATCCGAATAAACAATAACCCATGTCCCATGACCCTCAGTTTATCGTTCGATAATTTCTGTTTTATTCTCTAGAGATATCACTTGTAAAGTTGATGTGATGCAGAAATTGAATGTTTACCAACTGGAAAGTAGAATGCCGCCTTTTCAACTTGCGCTGGTACGTTTACTTTTAGTTGGAGGTTAATTATATTTACATTGATGTTTTCATTTGCATTTTTGGGTAAACCCATCTTTTTTGAGAGACACAGAGGACATGGATGTAGACATTTGAGAGACGTCCAAGGTCACATTAGGCTCAAAGCATCAAGCGTCAGGTCAAGTTAAAACTGAAATTCAAAAAGCTGTCTATAATGCATATACCAATAATTAAACCTGTATTCACTAGGTTTTATTTTAGCCATTTGGCCATATAAGTAAGTTGCTTTAATGTTAACTTATTTCTTGTTATGGTGTTTTCATAAATGCACTTCCATAAACCACAATGCTAGGTAACTGAAATGGATGAGATAATCCTTTTATGTAATAAAAGGGCTTGTTTCGTAATAAAAAAATAAAAAGACAAAATAAAGCTTCGGAATTTTATTGTATTGTATACAATATTGCAAAGCTTTATGCTTTCAAATCACTTTATTACACAGATGCTTGATTCAGTCATTCACTGCCTAATGGTTGTATGTATCAGGATTATGAATAATGTAGCAAGATGTTACATCACTATGATACATGGTATTTTTACTGCGACTTCTTTGGACCACGAACAAAATCAGCATCACTGCGGAGTGGGAGCTGTGGGAGCTGTGGGAGCTGTGGGAGAAAATGTCAGTGTTCAGCATAACAGGTCAAAATGTAGCGGTTGTAGAATAAGAAAAAAAAAACCTGTTTAGTGTTTGCAAAAAAACTCTTACTGAAAAAAAGATGTGACCTTGTCTAGTATGAACCCCGATACCCGTGGGATAATGGACAACATTATTTTTAAAGCCAGGGTGAATATATTGGTATTGTATAACACCTGATGACCAAAGAACTCCAATGGTACCAGACCTGTTACTAGCTTGTCAGGAAGGGGGCCACACATTTTGGGAAGGGAAAAATTGGTATGGCCATATTCTCAGAGGTCCCTTGGCCTCTCACCTCAAGATATCTAAATTAATATGGGTTCTATGGGTATCCACAAGTCCCCCCTTTACAGACATGCCCATGTAATGCTAATCTCATGCAATTTTGGGAAGAAAACATATTTCTAAACTTAACAGTCTTGGTATAGTATGATTAGAAAGCAGAGATTCTTGTGAATTCAGAGGCCAAATCATATCATGGCTTTTGCTATGGTGTTCCTTAAGATCTTGGTGTCTTAAATATGGTACTTTCAAGAGATTTTTTGACAAAAAAGAAAATGTTGAAAATAAAATCATGTTTTTCATGTCATGATTTCCCATGATGTGTACTACTTCTATATGGCATATACTGTTCACCTAAACTACCCCTAAAGATCCCTTTTCACACCATAAGAAATATAGAACATGGGTCTATGCAGGTCTCTAAGCTTTAAGGATAACATATACCAAACATGTTTTATTTATTCATGTTTTTTTTTTACTTAAAAATGCATTTTGACACAGACACTGTGGATTTTGTTCCCGATCATTTACACTGTAGTTGCAAGAAGGGAAATCTTTACGGACAGTATGGAGAAGAGTGAGTCCAGTGACCTTTCAATTTAGTTATTCTGTAACGTGACTTGAAAGTGACATTTACCTTCACATCAGAGTTGGCTCATCAACAAGTAAAGTGTTCCGATATTTTACCTCAAATAAGAGTGGCAACAGCCCATTGTCAAAGCAAATACATGAAACAATCATGCATTCCAAATTTTTCTTGTGTTTTGCAAATATAAAGACAAGCAAGATGGTTGAGATGCTTGTAAATATGGCACCTTATGTTGCTTCTTTTTTAATGTGAAAAAATATATGTAAAACAAATATATATATAAGAAAGGACAGCACAGAAAAACTGGCCTCTACTCAAACCACAGCACCTTTACACTAGTGAGTATTAATGAAATATCTGTACACAAACATGGCTATTCGAAAATCCAGCATATTAGATACCAATGCAATGTAGAGGTAATTCTTCTCATATCTATGAGTTACATCTAAGAAAAAGATGAAGACAGCTTTTGGTTCATGATTTAGTTCCAGAGTTTACTAGCTCTTAGGTTCCTACGATTTCTGTTGAAAGACAGCAATTACGATAAAGAAATTAATCAATTTAAACTGGACGAAAAGCTACTTCCCAGCTTTCCCAAATATGGATACAAAATAAACAGTTATGTTATAGTTAAAATGTTAACTTCACATACCTTGACAAAGTGGATTTGGTTTCCAATCATCTCTGGTGCATGTGGCCAAGTTGGCTGTCTTCTTGTAGCCTTCCACACACCAATAATTTACAGTCTTATCCAATTTCTTTTGATTTAAATATCCGGCATTCCAGTAAGACACATGTTGCGGTCTTCGATCGCTGCATGTAAACTCTAGAAGAAGAAAGACTTTAGTAACTTAAGTAATAAAGATAAGATTCATCATCATCATCATCATCATCATCATCATCATCATCATCATCATCATCAATTTAATGAACCATACACACACAACAATCCCATAATCTGTGACTGGCACTTAGCCCATGTTGTTTTATACCTTGGCATACTGGTGTGAATGTCCATTCTCCATTCCCTTGGCATGTATTTACTGCTGTGGTGTCCTGACGGGTAGAAACCCAGTACTTCTCTCCACAAATGACTCTCACTGCATCACCAGGTGAAAAACTACTTCTGAAAGATGGATCATACCTGGTTCCCTCCAGTGGCGGCAGTGTCAGTCTACATGTTATTGCTTCATTTGTTTGAAAAATAAGCATACTATCTGTTAGCACCAATTTTCACTAGTCAGTGTGATAAAGCCATCAAACTGGATTACTTTATTCTTATTCACATGCAGGTGTTCCAGCACCAATTTTCACTAGTCAGTAAAATTGAAACAATCATTCAAAATAAAAGAAAGGACAGTACTGTTGCTTCTGTTGAAAGAAAAAAAATATTGGCCTCTACTCTAACCGCAGCACCTTTACACTAGTGAGTATTAATGAAATATCTGTACACAAACATGGCCATTTGAAAATCCAGCATATTAGA
>NW_026552459.1:0-507 GCF_027596085.1 Anoplopoma fimbria | reverse complement strand
AAAATAAGTATTATGAATAGCAAATAAGCAATAAAAACAGTAAAGAATCCACAATAACTGAAATATTATATATACAGACAAATTAACTATTATAACTATTATTGCTCAGTGTATTTGTATTGCACAGGTTTTTAGTGTCATGTGTCAAAGGATAACTCACTGCTGCTTCAATGTCTCCATTGGATACATCAACATAACGGTAAGTTAGATCATATCACCTTATTATGATCAGAATGAAGAGTCTCCACATTGAATCTGAGACTGTTTCTGTCCTCCAATTAAAAGATGCAGAGAGAAAAGGGTCCATCTCAGGGAATTCAAAGTGAAAAGCTGCCATCTGCTGGACATACTTCACCCTGCAGCTCAGCTGACTCAATCCCTGGCAAGGCATGCTGGGAGGGGAGGACCCAATTTGAGCCATTATGGTGAGAGTATGGTGATGGGCAGATGGTTCCATCATGATAGAAATCACACACATCTTCTCTAAATTGCCCCCCAGTTGAAATC
>NW_026552458.1:0-1403 GCF_027596085.1 Anoplopoma fimbria | reverse complement strand
ACCCCCTCCTCCTACTTCCTCCCTTCTCCCGGATGATTTCCGCCCAACTTCTTTGACAAGAAGGTAAACGACAGATCCTCCTTCTCTCAGCCCCCTCTCCCTCCCCTCCCTCTACAGCTCTTCCCCCTCAGCTCCCCCTTCCCTCTCCACACCCCATCTTACCCTATTTTGCTCCCCTCTCCCCTAACGGGTCCTTGACCTTGTTACATCTAACCGCGCCCACCACGTGCTCCCTTGACCCGATCCCCTCCTCTTCTTCAGTCTATTGCCACTGAACTCCTTCCTTTCCTCACCCACCTCATCAACACATCTCTCGTCTCAGGATGCTTTCCCTCGGCTTTCAAGACTGCCAGAGTCACCCCCTTCTGAAAAACCATCACTTGACCCCTCTGATGTCAAGAACTTCAGACCGGTTTCTCTTCTACCCTTTCTATCCAAAACACTTGAACGCTGTCTCTAAACAACTGTCTTCCTACCTCCACCAGAACAACCTCTTGGACCCCCACCAGTCCGGGTTCAAGGTGGGTCACTCGTCCAGAGACGGCCCTCCTTGCGGTGACAGAGTCGCTTCACGCTGCGAGGAAGCGAACTCTCTCTCCTCTGTCCTGATTCTCCTGGACCTGTCAGCGGCGTTTGACACAGTGAACCACCAGATCCTCCTCTCCACCCTCGAGGGGATGGGCGTCTCAGGCTCTGCACTCTCCCTGCTTGCATCCTATCTGACAGGCCCGATCCTACCAGGTGACATGGAGGGGGCCGTGTCAGAACCACGCACGCTGACTACGGGGTTCCACAAGGTTCAGTTCTGGGCCCCTTCTCTTCTCGCTCTACACAACATCTCTGGGTTCTGTTATTCGCTCCCATGACTTCTCCCTACCATTGTTATGCCGATGACACCCAGCTGGTCTTGTCATTTCCTTCCGGTGACACCCAAGTGGAGGCACGCATTGCTGCGTGCTTGGCTGACATCTCGAAGTGGATGGCGACACACCACCTGAAGCTGAACCTGGACAAAACCGAGCTACTCTTCCTCCCGGGGAAAGGGTTGCCCGCACCGAGACACCTGTCCATCACCATTGATGATGCCGTGAGTGACGCCAACTCGGACTGTGAGGAATCTGGGTGTGACCCTGGACGACCAACTGTCGTTCTCAGCAAACATTGCATCGGTCACACGCTCCTGCAGATTCCTCCTCTACAACATCAGGAGGATTCGCCCCTTCCTCACTGAGAGACGCGCAGGTGCTCATCAGGCTCTGGTCATCTCCCGCCTGGACTACTGCAACTCACTACTTGCTGGAGCCCGGCGTCGGCCATCAGACCTCTGGAGCTTGTCCAGAAAGCTGCAGCACGTCTGGTGTTCAATCGCCCCAAGTTCTCTCACACAACTTCCCTTCTCCGTT
>NW_026552457.1:0-3620 GCF_027596085.1 Anoplopoma fimbria | reverse complement strand
TGTTCAGGGTGGTATGGCCGTAAGCAAATATTGTGCCTACCAAAGGGCCTTTTAAAGATACTATATCACCACGCTTTGCTCTTTCGTCTATACAGGGAGCGCCTGCAGATTTCCAGACACACTCACAGCTTTTAAATGTCAAATCAGAATGTACAAAGTGGCTATAAGGATCACAAATGTAGTGCAGTAAAAATATTAATATTTACTGTTGAAATGTAGAATACGTTAGCATAAAATTGAAAAGAAAATGATCGATGAGCTTAGGAATGATGAAAGCCATCATTTAACTGGATTTGTGTCATTTCTATACCGGCAAGTCATGATCTAGCTATTTCCTTCCCACCCTGTCGGTGTCCACTGAAAAAGCAGCAGCGCCCTCTGCTTTTTGTAAAGAGGAGTGAAAAAAGCTTACAGCACCTGGTATTCCCAGGCGGTCTCCCATCCAAGTACTGACCAGGCCCGACCCTGCTTAGCTTCCGAGATCAGACGAGATCGGGCGTGTTCAGGGTGGTATGGCCGTAAGCAAATATTGTGCCTACCAAAGGGCCTTTTAAAGATACTATATCACCACGCTTTGCTCTTTCGTCTATACAGGGAGCGCCTGCAGATTTCCAGACACACTCACAGCTTTTAAATGTCAAATCAGAATGTACAAAGTGGCTATAAGGATCACAAATGTAGTGCAGTAAAAAGATTAATATTTACTGTTGAAATGTAAGAATACGTTAGCATAAAATTGAAAAGAAAATGATCGATGAGCTTAGGAATGATGAAAGCCATCATTTAACTGGATTTGTGTCATTTCTATACCGGCAAGTCATGATCTAGCTATTTCCTTCCCACCCTGTCGGTGTCCACTGAAAAAGCAGCAGCGCCCTCTGCTTTTTGTAAAGAGGAGTGAAAAAAGCTTACAGCACCTGGTATTCCCAGGCGGTCTCCCATCCAAGTACTGACCAGGCCCGACCCTGCTTAGCTTCCGAGATCAGACGAGATCGGGCGTGTTCAGGGTGGTATGGCCGTAAGCAAATATTGTGCCTACCAAAGGGCCTTTTAAAGATACTATATCACCACGCTTTGCTCTTTCGTCTATACAGGGAGCGCCTGCAGATTGCCAGACACACTCACAGCTTTTAAATGTCAAATCAGAATGTACAAAGTGGCTATAAGGATCACAAATGTAGTGCAGTAAAAATATTAATATTTACTGTTGAAATGTAGAATACGTTAGCATAAAATTGAAAAGAAAATGATCGATGAGCTTAGGAATGATGAAAGCCATCATTTAACTGGATTTGTGTCATTTCTATACCGGCAAGTCATGATCTAGCTATTTCCTTCCCACCCTGTCGGTGTCCACTGAAAAAGCAGCAGCGCCCTCTGCTTTTTGTAAAGAGGAGTGAAAAAAGCTTACAGCACCTGGTATTCCCAGGCGGTCTCCCATCCAAGTACTGACCAGGCCCGACCCTGCTTAGCTTCCGAGATCAGACGAGATCGGGCGTGTTCAGGGTGGTATGGCCGTAAGCAAATATTGCGCCTACCAAAGGGCCTTTTAAAGATACTATATCACCACGCTTTGCTCTTTCGTCTATACAGGGAGCGCCTGCAGATTTCCAGACACACTCACAGCTTTTAAATGTCAAATCAGAATGTACAAAGTGGCTATAAGGATCACAAATGTAGTGCAGTAAAAATATTAATATTTACTGTTGAAATGTAGAATACGTTAGCATAAAATTGAAAAGAAAATGATCGATGAGCTTAGGAATGATGAAAGCCATCATTTAACTGGATTTGTGTCATTTCTATACCGGCAAGTCATGATCTAGCTATTTCCTTCCCACCCTGTCGGTGTCCACTGAAAAAGCAGCAGCGCCCTCTGCTTTTTGTAAAGAGGAGTGAAAAAAGCTTACAGCACCTGGTATTCCCAGGCGGTCTCCCATCCAAGTACTGACCAGGCCCGACCCTGCTTAGCTTCCGAGATCAGGCGAGATCGGGCGTGTTCAGGGTGGTATGGCCGTAAGCAAATATTGCGCCTACCAAAGGGCCTTTTAAAGATACTATATCACCACGCTTTGCTCTTTCGTCTATACAGGGAGCGCCTGCAGATTGCCAGACACACTCACAGCTTTTAAATGTCAAATCAGAATGTACAAAGTGGCTATAAGGATCACAAATGTAGTGCAGTAAAAATATTAATATTTACTGTTGAAATGTAGAATACGTTAGCATAAAATTGAAAAGAAAATGATCGATGAGCTTAGGAATGATGAAAGCCATCATTTAACTGGATTTGTGTCATTTCTATACCGGCAAGTCATGATCTAGCTATTTCCTTCCCACCCTGTCGGTGTCCACTGAAAAAGCAGCAGCGCCCTCTGCTTTTTGTAAAGAGGAGTGAAAAAAGCTTACAGCACCTGGTATTCCCAGGCGGTCTCCCATCCAAGTACTGACCAGGCCCGACCCTGCTTAGCTTCCGAGATCAGACGAGATCGGGCGTGTTCAGGGTGGTATGGCCGTAAGCAAATATTGTGCCTACCAAAGGGCCTTTTAAAGATACTATATCACCACGCTTTGCTCTTTCGTCTATACAGGGAGCGCCTGCAGATTGCCAGACACACTCACAGCTTTTAAATGTCAAATCAGAATGTACAAAGTGGCTATAAGGATCACAAATGTAGTGCAGTAAAAAGATTAATATTTACTGTTGAAATGTAGAATACGTTAGCATAAAATTGAAAAGAAAATGATCGATGAGCTTAGGAATGATGAAAGCCATCATTTAACTGGATTTGTGTCATTTCTATACCGGCAAGTCATGATCTAGCTATTTCCTTCCCACCCTGTCGGTGTCCACTGAAAAAGCAGCAGCGCCCTCTGCTTTTTGTAAAGAGGAGTGAAAAAAGCTTACAGCACCTGGTATTCCCAGGCGGTCTCCCATCCAAGTACTGACCAGGCCCGACCCTGCTTAGCTTCCGAGATCAGACGAGATCGGGCGTGTTCAGGGTGGTATGGCCGTAAGCAAATATTGTGCCTACCAAAGGGCCTTTTAAAGATACTATATCACCACGCTTTGCTCTTTCGTCTATACAGGGAGCGCCTGCAGATTGCCAGACACACTCACAGCTTTTAAATGTCAAATCAGAATGTACAAAGTGGCTATAAGGATCACAAATGTAGTGCAGTAAAAAGATTAATATTTACTGTTGAAATGTAGAATACGTTAGCATAAAATTGAAAAGAAAATGATCGATGAGCTTAGGAATGATGAAAGCCATCATTTAACTGGATTTGTGTCATTTCTATACCGGCAAGTCATGATCTAGCTATTTCCTTCCCACCCTGTCGGTGTCCACTGAAAAAGCAGCAGCGCCCTCTGCTTTTTGTAAAGAGGAGTGAAAAAAGCTTACAGCACCTGGTATTCCCAGGCGGTCTCCCATCCAAGTACTGACCAGGCCCGACCCTGCTTAGCTTCCGAGATCAGACGAGATCGGGCGTGTTCAGGGTGGTATGGCCGTAAGCAAATATTGTGCCTACCAAAGGGCCTTTTAAAGATACTATATCACCACGCTTTGCTCTTTCGTCTATACAGGGAGCGCCTGCAGATTTCCAGACACACTCAC
>NW_026552456.1:0-3472 GCF_027596085.1 Anoplopoma fimbria | reverse complement strand
AGCGAGATCGGGCGTGTTCAGGGCGGTATGGCCGTAACAAATATTGTGCCTACCAAAGGGCCTTTTAAAGATACTATATCACCACGCTTTGCTCTTTCGTCCCATACAGGAGCGCCTGCAGATTTGCCAGACACACTCACAGCTTTTAAATGTTAAATCAGAATGTACAAAGTGGCTATAAGGATCACAAATGTAGTGCAGTAAAAAGATTAATATTTACTGTTGAAATGTAGAATACGTTAGCATAAAATTGAAAAGAAAATGATCGATGAGCTTAGGAATGATGAAAGCCATCATTTAACTGGATTTGTGTCATTTCTATACCGGCAAGTCATGATCTAGCTATTTCCTTCCCACCCTGTCGGTGTCCACTGAAAAAGCAGCAGCGCGCCTCTGCTTTTGTAAAGAGGAGTGAAAAAAGCTTACAGCACCTGGTATTCCCAGGCGGTCTCCCATCCAAGTACTGACCAGGCCCGACCCTGCTTAGCTTCCGAGATCAGGCGAGATCGGGCGTGTTCAGGTGGTATGGCCGTAAGCAAATATTAAGCCTACCAAAGGGCCTTTTAAAGATACTATATCACCACGCTTTGCTCTTTCGTCTATACAGGGAGCGCCTGCAATTTACCAGACACACTCACAGCTTTTAAATGTCAAATCAGAATGTACAAAGTGGCTATAAGGATCACAAATGTATGTGCAGTAAAAATATTAATATTTACTGTTGAAATGTAGAATACGTTAGCATAAAATTGAAAAGAAAATGATCGATGAGCTTAGGAATGATGAAAGCCATCATTTAACTGGATTTGTGTCATTTCTATACCGGCAAATCATGATCTAGCTATTTCCCTTCCCACCCTGTCGGTGTCCACTGAAAAAGCAGCAGCGCCCTCTGCTTTTTTGTAAAGAGGAGTGAAAAAAGCTTACAGCACCTGGTATTCCCAGGCGGTCTCCATCCAAGTACTGACCAGGCCCGACCCTGCTTAGCTTCCGAGATCAGACGAGATCGGGGCGTGTTCAGGTGGTATGGCCGTAAGCAAATATTGCGCCTACCAAGGGCCTTTTAAAGATACTATATCACCACGCTTTGCTCTTTCGTCTATACAGGGAGCGCCTGCAGTTTGCCAGACACACTCACAGCTTTAAATGTCAAATCAGAATGTACAAAGTGGCTATAAGGATCACAAATGTAGTGCAGTAAAAAGATTAATATTTACTGTTGAAATGTAGAATACGTTAGCATAAAATTGAAAAGAAAATGATCGATGAGCTTAGGAATGATGAAAGCCATCATTTAACTGGATTTGTGTCATTTCTATACCGGCAAGTCATGATCTAGCTATTTCCTTCCACCCTGTCGGTGTCCACTGAAAAAGCAGCAGCGCCCTCTGCTTTTGTAAAGTGAAAAAAGCTTACAGCACCTGGTATTCCCAGGCGGTCTCCCATCCAAGTACTGACCAGGCCCGACCCTGCTTAGCTTCCGAGATCAGACGAGATCGGGCATGTTCAGGGTGGTATGGCCGTAAGCAAATATTGCGCCTACCAAAGGGCCTTTTAAAGATACTATATCACCACGCTTTGCTCTTTCGTCTATACAGGGAGCGCCTGCAGATTGCCAGACACACTCACAGCTTTTAAATGTCAAATCAGAATGTACAAAGTGGCTATAAGGATCACAAATGTAGTGCAGTAAAAAGATTAATATTTACTGTTGAAATGTAGAATACGTTAGCATAAAATTGAAAAAAAATGATCGATGAGCTTAGGAATGATGAAAGCCATCATTTAACTGGATTTGTGTCATTTCTATACCGGCAAGTCATGATCTAGCTATTTCCTTCCCACCCTGTCGGTGTCCACTGAAAAAGCAGCAGCGCCCTCTGCTTTTTGTAAAGAAGGAGTGAAAAAAAGCTTACAGCACCTGGTATTCCCAGGCGGTCTCCCATCCAAGTACTGACCAGGCCCGACCCTGTAGCTTCCAAGATCAGACGAGATCGGGCGTGTTCAGGGTGGTATGGCCGTAAGCAAATGTGCGCCTACAAAGGGCCTTTTAAAGATACTATATCACCACGCTTTGCTCTTTCGTCTATACGGGAGCACCTGCAGATTTGCCAGACACACTCACAGCTTTTAAATGTCAAATCAGAATGTACAAAGTGGCTATAAGGATCACAAATGTAGTGCAGTAAAAAGATTAATATTTACTGTTGAAATGTAGAATACGTTAGCATAAAATTGAAAAGAAAATGATCGATGAGCTTAGGAATGATGAAAGCCATCATTTAACTGGATTTGTGTCATTTCTATACCGGCAAGTCATGATCTAGCTATTTCCTTCCCACCCTGTCGGTGTCCACTGAAAAAGCAGCAGCGCCCTCTGCTTTTTGTAAAGAGGAGTGAAAAAAGCTTACAGCACCTGGTATTCCCAGGCGGTCTCCCATCCAAGTACTGACCAGGCCCGACCCTGCTTAGCTTCCGAGATCAGACGAGATCGGGCGTGTTCAGGGTGGTATGGCCGTAAGCAAATATTGCGCCTACCAAAGGGCCTTTTAAAGATACTATATCACCACGCTTTGCTCTTTCGTCTATACAGGGAGCGCCTGCAGATTTCCAGACACACTCACAGCTTTTAAATGTCAAATCAGAATGTACAAAGTGGCTATAAGGATCACAAATGTAGTGCAGTAAAAAGATTAATATTTACTGTTGAAATGTAGAATACGTTAGCATAAAATTGAAAAGAAAATGATCGATGAGCTTAGGAATGATGAAAGCCATCATTTAACTGGATTTGTGTCATTTCTATACCGGCAAGTCATGATCTAGCTATTTCCTTCCCACCCTGTCGGTGTCCACTGAAAAAGCAGCAGCGCCCTCTGCTTTTTGTAAAGAGGAGTGAAAAAAGCTTACAGCACCTGGTATTCCCAGGCGGTCTCCCATCCAAGTACTGACCAGGCCCGACCCTGCTTAGCTTCCGAGATCAGACGAGATCGGGCGTGTTCAGGGTGGTATGGCCGTAAGCAAATATTGTGCCTACCAAAGGGCCTTTTAAAGATACTATATCACCACGCTTTGCTCTTTCGTCTATACAGGGAGCGCCTGCAGATTGCCAGACACACTCACAGCTTTTAAATGTCAAATCAGAATGTACAAAGTGGCTATAAGGATCACAAATGTAGTGCAGTAAAAAGATTAATATTTACTGTTGAAATGTAGAATACGTTAGCATAAAATTGAAAAGAAAATGATCGATGAGCTTAGGAATGATGAAAGCCATCATTTAACTGGATTTGTGTCATTTCTATACCGGCAAGTCATGATCTAGCTATTTCCTTCCCACCCTGTCGGTGTCCACTGAAAAAGCAGCAGCGCCCTCTGCTTTTTGTAAAGAGGAGTGAAAAAAGCTTACAGCACCTGGTATTCCCAGGCGGTCTCCCATCCAAGTACTGACCAGGCCCGACCCTGCTTAGCT
>NW_026552455.1:0-3090 GCF_027596085.1 Anoplopoma fimbria | reverse complement strand
ATCTAATGTTTGTTATTCTTGTTATTGAAACAATGATCTTCATTCTCCCTTCTTCTTGTTTTCAGTATTGCTCTTTGCCTTGTTTTTCCACACCGTTTGGTTTTCACATTTGACAATTGTTATTTAATGACTATTTGAAATATATTATGTGTCAGGGCAGAATTCACATTATTTTAAACTGGTTAAACCTAAAAAGACCCAGTAAGTTTTTAATCCATCTGGCTCTACTGCAGGTGAGGCAATAACAGCAGAAAGTTTTAAACCTTTTAATCACACCAGGTTTCCTATTCATTTAAAGTGATATTTAACTGTAGTCAGCCAAGAACTTTAAGTGATCCTCTCCAGAACCCTTGTGGGATCCCCTGACCCCAGTTTGGGGATCACTGCTGAAACCCAAACCTGTGTGTGCACTGTGTGTGTGTGTGTGTGTGTGTGTGTGTGTGTGTGTGTGTGTGTGTGTGTGTGTGTGTGTGTGTGTGTGTGTGTGTTTGTGTGTGTGTGTTGCCTCTTCTATTTCTGGCTTGACTGAAAATGCCACTGTGCAAGCCATCTGTTTCATGATTTTGGTTCAAGCTATGTCTTTATGTTTTATTTGTGTGCATGCAGAAAAAGGGGTGAACCCACTACAGTACACAATATAGAAAACTTAAAAACTCTTCAATTGACCCATGTACATGAATATAGCTTGAATTTACAGTCAAATAAAGGATTTACTGAACATTTTTTGTCACAAGTTGGTAAATATCCTATGTAGGCTACGCAGAGAGTAAAGAGTCTGTTTCCAGTTGCATTGTGAATTATGCATATTAAAGTTCCTCAGCTACATATTCAGTTAATTATGAATTAATGCTTGTATTCATTAATTGACTCTGACTGATAGTCCATATTATATTACAGTAATACAGTATATAACCACACCTGTATATGTATATATTTAAATTTTCAAGTTCTTATTTTTAAGATCTTAAGTTGATGCCACGAAGGCTGCAATATCATCTATTATCTTTATTTAATGTTTTATTCTCTTTATTTAATGTTTTATTTTCTTTATTTAATGTTTCATTATCTTTACATTCTCTTTATTTAATCTTTTATTCTCTTTATCTAGCAGAGCTAGAGGAGGTTGAGCCGTCCGGGAGCTAGAGGAGCCGTCCCGGTAGAATCCCGGTGACCGGGAAATAGGTTCCGGCGATCACCGCGCATTGCATGCTGGGTAGATTTTTTTTTAAATTCACTAACTTTATTGAGACATTTGTTCATACATATAAAACACAATATATTTATATATATATGTATATATTTAAATTTTCAAGTTCTTATTTTTAAGATCTTAAGTTGATGCCACGAAGGCTGCAATATCATCTATTATCTTTATTTAATGTTTTATTCTCTTTATTTAATGTTTCGCGTTTGTCACAGTCGCGGTGCAGTGACGTCACGTCATGATGTTTTCACGGATGTTTATCTGGACGGCTCATCCTCCTGTATACCGGTGTGCCGGATTACCGGCGTTTTCACGGTACCGGTACCGGTGGACCGACCGGCTCAACCTCCTCTATAGCTAGCATAGCTAGAGGAGGTTGAGCCGTCTGGGAGCTAGAGGAGGCGTCCCGGTAGAATCCCGGTGACCGGGAAATAGGTTCCGGCGATCACCGCGCATTGCATGCCGGGTAGATTTTTTTTTTTTTTTTTTTTTAAATTCACTAACTTTATTGAGACATTTGTTCATACATATAAAACACAATATATTTATATATATATGTATATATTTAAATTTTCAAGTTCTTATTTTTAAGATCTTAAGTTGATGCCACGAAGGCTGCAATATCATCTATTATCTTTATTTAATGTTTTATTATCTTTATTTAATGTTTCGCGTTTGTCACAGTCGCGGTGCAGTGACGTCACGTCATGATGTTTTCACGGATGTTTATCTGGACGGCTCATCCTCCTGTATACCGGTGTGCCGGATTACCGGCGTTTTTCACGGTACCGGTACCGGTGGACCGACCGGCTCAAAATGTCCTATAGCTAGCATAGCTAGAGGAGGTTGAGCCGTCTGGGAGCTAGAGGAGGCGTCCCGGTAGAATCCCGGTGACCGGGAAATAGGTTCCGGCGATCACCGCGCATTGCATGCCGGGTAGATTTTTTTTTTTTTTTTTTTTTTAAATTCACTAACTTTATTGAGACATTTGTTCATACTTATAAAACACAATATATTTATATATATATGTATATATTTAAATTTTCAAGTTCTTATTTTTAAGATCTTAAGTTGATGCCACGAAGGCTGCAATATCATCTATTATCTTCATTTAATGTTTTATTATCTTTATTTAATGTTTCGCGTTTGTCACAGTCGCGGTGCAGTGACGTTATGATGTTTTCACGGATGTTTATCTGGACGGCTCAGCCTCCTGTATACCGGTGTGCCGGATTACCGGCGTTTTTCACGGTACCGGTACCGGTGGACCGACCGGCTCAACCTCCTCTAGCTAGCATAGCTAGCATAGCTAGAGGAGGTTGAGCCGTCTGGGAGCTAGAGGAGGCGTCCCGGTAGAATCCCGGTGACCGGGAAATAGGTTCCGCGATCACCGCGCATTGCATGCCGGGTAGATTTTTTTTTTTTTTTTTTTTTTTAAATTCACTAACTTTATTGAGACATTTGTTCATACATATAAAACACAATATATTTATATATATATGTATGTATTTAAATTTTCAAGTTCTTATTTTTAAGATCTTAAGTTGATGCCACGAAGGCTGCAATATCATCTATTATCTTCATTTAATGTTTTATTATCTTTATTTAATGTTTCGCGTTTGTCACAGTCGCGGTGCAGTGACGTCACGTCATGATGTTTTCACGGATGTTTATCTGGACGGCTCATCCTCCTGTATACCGGTGTGCCGGATTACCGGCGTTTTCACGGTACCGGTACCGGTGGACCGACCGGCTCAACCTCCTATAGCTAGCATAGCTAGAGGAGGTTGAGCCGTCTGGGAGCTAGAGGAGGCGTCCCGGTAGAATCCCGGTGACCGGGAAATAGGTTCCGGCGATCACCGCGCATTGCATGCTGGGTAGATTTT
>NW_026552454.1:0-2548 GCF_027596085.1 Anoplopoma fimbria | reverse complement strand
ACCAGTGGCGGCTCCTGACATTTTTTTCAGGTGGTGCAATTTCCCCGTTATGTCCATAAGTACCATAAAAGTCCATAGGACTGAGGTATATTTGTCTAGGTAGCAAGACCATTTCCCTAACTTGTTAGTGCATATAAATTCAGGTATCAGATATCAATTAAGCAGGCTGACAGTTTACCAAAAGACCAAAGGAGAGACTCAATTGCAGAGAGGCAGACAAGGGAAGTCAAGTTCAAATGTTTTACTGAGTCAAAAAGGTGCTTGAACAAAGGCACGATGGTAGACCAGCAAGATACAAAAAGAAGGATGTCCAAAATATTTTGCCACAGTTCAAAATGCTCAGTAGGTAGCAGTAACGCTGGCAGATATATTGATCGTAAAATCAGAATTTTCTTGTATAGATGTATTCTTTATTTCATTCAATCAGGTCACTTGTTTAAGTTATTTAATATTATTATTATTATTATTTTTAATTATAATTTTTTTTTTCCGATAGGGGCCCCCTGGCGGTCAGGAGGCCCCAAGCGCCCGCTTGTATCGCTTATGCCTCGGGCCGGCCAACGGCCAGATGACGTAAGCACGTCGTTTGTGCGAGCACATAAACCCTCATAGAAAATGTATTGGGAGCATGATTTTTGAAAAAAACGGACGTACCATGAATGTCAATGGGAGAGTTCTGGTGCAAATTTGGGCTTGACAGAAATCGCCCCAAATGGGCGTGGCAACACCAGGCGCGACCTTAATCTGATTGGACAATGACATATACAACCAGTTTGCATACAGCAGATTAATCACCCGCCTTAAAGCTAGGGTGGGTATTAATTAATTAATTTCTTTACTGTAATATTTGGCAAAACTGTCCTAATAGCCAGTCAGCTATATGTAGGTGAAGTGCTCTGAGAATATCTGCTCATAACTTTGCTCTCCCCTGCCTCTGTGGGCCGCACCCAAAAATTGCCACCGCTCATGTACACTTTGACCAATCAGAGCGAGGCTCCGATTCTCCGTTCTTATTGGCTGTGGGACTGTCCGGTCACCTTGGCAACGACGTTGGTGCGTCCCTGCGTGTTTCGTCTTCCTATCAATGTAACTGAATTCACATGAACGCGCATAACTGACGTTCGGTGGGAGGAGCTACAGCAGGTAGCGTGGCAGGGAGAGGCCAGAGAGCACGCGACGGAATCTCAACGGCTGTTTTCGCCCACCCTAGCTTTAACAACTAGATAAAAAAAAAAAAAAAAACTCCGTGTTTGGTAGTGCGTCGCACAAATCGCCCCTATGAAGGAACCGCCACTGTCTATAACTCTGACTGAATGTTAAATATCTAATGTTTGTTATTCTTGTTATTGAAACAATGATCTTCATTCTCCCTTCTTCTTGTTTTCAGTATTGCTCTTTGCCTTGTTTTTCCACACCGTTTGGTTTTCACATTTGACAATTGTTATTTAATGACTATTTGAAATATATTATGTGTCAGGGCAGAATTCACATTATTTTAAACTGGTTAAACCTAAAAAGACCCAGTAAGTTTTTAATCCATCTGGCTCTACTGCAGGTGAGGCAATAACAGCAGAAAGTTTTAAACCTTTTAATCACACCAGGTTTCCTATTCATTTAAAGTGATATTTAACTGTAGTCAGCCAAGAACTTTAAGTGATCCTCTCCAGAACCCTTGTGGGATCCCCTGACCCCAGTTTGGGGATCACTGCTGAAACCCAAACCTGTGTGTGCACTGTGTGTGTGTGTGTGTGTGTGTGTGTGTGTGTGTGTGTGTGTGTGTGTGTGTGTGTGTGTGTGTGTGTGTGTGTTTGTGTGTGTGTGTTGCCTCTTCTATTTCTGGCTTGACTGAAAATGCCACTGTGCAAGCCATCTGTTTCATGATTTTGGTTCAAGCTATGTCTTTATGTTTTATTTGTGTGCATGCAGAAAAAGGGGTGAACCCACTACAGTACACAATATAGAAAACTTAAAAAACTCTTCAATTGACCCATGTACATGAATATAGCTTGAATTTACAGTCAAATAAAGGATTTACTGAACATTTTTTGTCACAAGTTGGTAAATATCCTATGTAGGCTACGCAGAGAGTAAAGAGTCTGTTTCCAGTTGCATTGTGAATTATGCATATTAAAGTTCCTCAGCTACATATTCAGTTAATTATGAATTAATGCTTGTATTCATTAATTGACTCTGACTGATAGTCCATATTATATTACAGTAATACAGTATATAACCACACCTGTATATGTATATATTTAAATTTTCAAGTTTATTTAATGTTTTAGCGTTTGTCACAGTCGCGGTGCAGTGACGTCACGTCATGATGTTTTCACGGATGTTTATCTGGACGGCTCATCCTCCTGTATACCGGTGTGCGGATTACCGGTGTTTTTCACGGTACGGTACCGGTGGACCGACCGGCTCAACCTCCTATAGCTAGCATAGCTAGAGGAGGTTGAGCCGTCTGGGAGCTAGAGGAGGCGTCCCGGTAGAATCCCGGTGACCGGGAAATAGGTTCCGGCGATCACCGCGCATTGCATGCTGGGTA
>NW_026552453.1:0-1046 GCF_027596085.1 Anoplopoma fimbria | reverse complement strand
ACTGTTGAAATGTAGAATACGTTAGCATAAAATTGAAAAGAAAATGATCGATGAGCTTAGGAATGATGAAAGCCATCATTTAACTGGATTTGTGTCATTTCTATACCGGCAAGTCATGATCTAGCTATTTCCTTCCCACCCTGTCGGTGTCCACTGAAAAAGCAGCAGCGCCCTCTGCTTTTGGGCCTTTAAAGATACTATATCACCACGCTTGCTCTTTCGTCTATACAGGGAGCGCCTGCAGATTGCCAGACACACTCACAGCTTTTAAATGTCAAATCAGAATGTACAAAGTGGCTATAAGGATCACAAATGTAGTGCAGTAAAAAGATTAATATTTACTGTTGAAATGTAGAATACGTTAGCATAAAATTGAAAAGAAAATGATCGATGAGCTTAGGAATGATGAAAGCCATCATTTAACTGGATTTGTGTCATTTCTATACCGGCAAGTCATGATCTAGCTATTTCCTTCCCACCCTGTCGGTGTCCACTGAAAAAGCAGCAGCGCCCTCTGCTTTTTGTAAAGAGGAGGAAAAAGCTTACAGGAGTGAAAAAGCTTACAGCACCTGGTATTCCCAGGCGGTCTCCCATCCAAGTACTGACCAGGCCCGACCCTGCTTAGCTTCCGAGATCAGACGAGATCGGGCGTGTTCAGGGTGGTATGGCCGTAAGCAAATATTGCGCCTACCAAAGGGCCTTTTAAAGATACTATATCACCACGCTTTGCTCTTTCGTCTATACAGGGAGCGCCTGCAGATTGCCAGACACACTCACAGCTTTTAAATGTCAAATCAGAATGTACAAAGTGGCTATAAGGATCACAAATGTAGTGCAGTAAAAAGATTAATATTTACTGTTGAAATGTAGAATACGTTAGCATAAAATTGAAAAGAAAATGATCGATGAGCTTAGGAATGATGAAAGCCATCATTTAACTGGATTTGTGTCATTTCTATACCGGCAAGTCATGATCTAGCTATTTCCTTCCCACCCTGTCGGTGTCCACTGAAAAAGCAGCAGCGCCCTCTGCTTTTTGTAAAGAG
>NW_026552452.1:0-468 GCF_027596085.1 Anoplopoma fimbria | reverse complement strand
GTAGATCACTGCCGTTAAAGCTGCAATGATTTATTTGAACCCTTTGTATTCTCTGAATAACAGAGCAAACACAGAGTGAGTACATGATGAAGGACATACGATGATATGTAACTGTATATTATATTATTAACGGAGCTAAAATAGATGGCAGTTTGTATACACAGCAAGTCAAACGGGGCTCCAAATGATTTTATTCTGAGACCACAGGATTTAATAAGTCCTGGCTCAGCTTTTACTATTTCAGTTTTTGGTAACACTTTACAATACGTTATCAGGGAAGGAATGAGGAGCAACCTGCTGGTAAACCATTTGTAAATGAGCAACTCCTAATCACATTTTATGGAGTAGCAAATGATTAGTAAATGATAACTTTATTAATAAATGAGTGTGGAATCAATCAGAAATGACTTGATGTTTGAGTACTTCTCTGATGGAGGACTATTTAGTAGATACTATATAGTAGAGTTA
>NW_026552451.1:0-906 GCF_027596085.1 Anoplopoma fimbria | reverse complement strand
CATAGAATTTAAATACAAAAAGAAACTGTATAATAGTGGGAGATTTTAATTTAAAAAGTACAAGGTTGGATATGGCAAGAGGGAAGGAATTTAAAAATGATGCTTCAAGAAAGGTTTTTCTGAAAACAATGGAGGAAAAACAATTAATTGATGTATGGAGAAACGAAAACCCAAACAGGAGAGAATACTCAAGAAGGCAAATGGTAATGGGGGAATTAAAACAAAGCCGAATAGACTTGTGTATAGCACATCAGACAATGGTTAAATTTATAAAAAATATGGTGTATAAGTTCACGTCATTCAGTGACCATGCAATCCAAGTGTCAATAGAGGTTGGTACTGGGATAGAGAGAAGGGGAGGAGGAGTGTGGTAAACAAACAGTACTCTCAGAGGAAGAGGGATATAGAAATAAAATAGTGGCCTGCATAAAGAATGGAAAAAGAACATGGACATGTGTAGAAACAAGGATTATGGTGGGAAAGACTGAAGCAAAAGATAAGGACAATAAGTATTAGATATGCAAAGGTCCGGGCTTTTAGAGAAAGAGAGAAAATAAAAAGTTTGAAGGATGAGCTGGCAGAAGAGGCAGAAAGAATTGATAAGGATCCAAAACATAGCATAGAAAAATACATAAAAGTGAAATCCAAACTGGACGTTTATGAACAGAATAAATGTATGGGGGCAATAACAAGGAGTAGGGAAATGTCGATGAAGGGGAGAGATGCACAGGCTATTTTTTTGGGATTAGAAAAAAGGAAACAGGAAAGGGAGTATATATTGAAGAGTTAGAAAATGAAAATGGAGAGATAATAAATGATTTTGTAGACATTATTGGAAATGTTGGGACATTTTATAAAAATCTATACAAAAAAGGAAATGCAAAGAAGGAAGATATAAATACAGTA
>NW_026552450.1:0-14745 GCF_027596085.1 Anoplopoma fimbria | reverse complement strand
GTGAAAAATATAATAATGACTTTTTCCCATCCTTAATGCAACCAGAAATGAGAATCAAATTTTTTTTTTTTATCATAACTCTTTAATTGTTATTTTTTTGTCCATTTCAATGGACATCGGGTCCAAATAGTTGTTAAAATATCAACATCATATGACAACATCATACCTATTTTTTGTCTTATATAACATTGACATTACATGGAACATGAACTTGAACATTTCAAATGATGTTTTTTTGTAAGGTCCAAACAGTTTTAAAATATAACATCATAGCTTTTTTTTTTTTTTTTGGTTACAATTTACCAACAAAAATAACTTGAGGGTCTCACATTTCTGTCATTTTAGTCTCATTTTCTGTGGGCATATTTGAACTACTGGTTCAGTTCCCTCACCCTTCAAAACTGCTGCTGTCTCCCCAATCCTCAAAAAACCTGGTTCAGATCCCAACAACTTTAATAACCTCCGTCCCATTTCCAACCTACCTTTCATCTCCAAAATACTTGAGAAAATCGTTGCTTCTCAACTCCATTCCCATCTATCTCAAAACAGTCTATATGAACAGTTTCAATCTGGTTTCCGTCCCTGTCATAGCACTGAAACGGCCCTTCTGAAAATCACCAACGACCTTCTTATTGCAGCTGATTCTGGTTTAATCTCCATCCTCATCCTCCTTGACCTGAGTGCGGCCTTTGATACAATTTCCCATACCATCCTCCTCAATAGATTATCCTCCATCGGCATCACAGGCACCCCCTTGACTGGTTTCACTCCTATCTCACAGACCGCACTCAGTTCATCCAACTCAAATCCTTCCGTTCCCAACCCTCCCCTGTCTCCTCTGGTGTCCCCCAGGGCTCTGTCCTGGGTCCCCTCCTTTTCATTACTTACCTCCTTCCCCTTGGCCTTATTTTCCGTAAATTTAATATTCTTTTTCACTGCTACGCGGATGACACCCAGCTCTACCTCTCCACCAAACCCAACTCCATCCTCCCTCCCTCATCCCTAACAGATTGCCTCTCTGAAGTACAAACCTGGTTCACCTCAAACTTCCTCAAACTTAACAGCAATAAAACAGAAATCCTTTTAGTTGGTACTAAATCAACTCTACTCAAAGTTGACAGTTTTTCCTCTCATTTGACAGCTCCATAGTTTCCCCTCCCCCAGGTGAAGAGTCTGGGTGTCATCCTCGATGGCTCACTTTCCTTCAAATCCCATATCAACATCACCACCCGCACTGCCTACTTCCATCTTCGTAACATAAATCGCCTCCGTCCCTCCCTCACCCCCCACACCACCTCTATTCTTGTACATAGCCTTGTCACCTCCCGTATTGATTACTGTAACTCTCTCCTCTTTGGTCTCCCCAGAAATCCCTCCATAAGCTCCAACTGGTCCAGAATTCAGCTGCCCGTATCATCTCCCAAACCCCCTCTTTCCACCACATCACCCCCATCCTAGAACAACTCCACTGGCTTCCAATCAACTTCCGTATCAACTTCAAAATTCTCCTTCATACCTTTAAAGCCATCCACAACCTTGCCCCTCCCTACCTGTCTGATCTCCTTCACACTGCCACCTCCACCCGCTCCCTCAGATCCTCCTCTTCCATCCACCTCACTGTCCCCTCTGCCCGGCTCACCACCATGGGGAGCAGAGCTTTCAGCCGCTCTGCTCCCAAACTCTGGAACTCACTCCCACCTCACATCCGAAATATTGACTCCTCCCTCAGTTCAAATCCTCTCTCAAAACCCACCTTTTCAGGATAGCATTTTCACTGTAGTTGTCATGTTTTTTACTTGCACTTTTAATGGTTTTGTTATTTGTTTGCCCTTGTTTTAAATTGTTTTAAATTTGTAAAGTGTCCTTGAGTGACCTGAAAGGCGCTTTAAATAAAAAATGTATTATTATTATTTGTTTGCACAAAACAGAAGTTGACACTTTTAAATGCGTTTTTCCTGTTTTGCAATCATAATTTGGCATGTGGTCCAGCATGTCGGTCTGCACCTCTTTAAAGGGGCTGTTTTTCCATGGCTCCCCTCTTTTTTGGGGGCTCATCATGGTGAGGTGGACTCATACATGGACTGGGTGTGTTGAACTGCTCGGCCTCCCTCGTTTTCTCAATGCGTGGGGCTTCCCCAAACGCACAAGAGCTTCTGCCACATTCAATTTGAAGTCAAGGAGATCCATGACTAGCGGTGGCTGAGTGCTTTATTTATTTAAAATCTTATATGTGATATTATGTGATGTTTATACTAAAACATGACTATTTTTTTATATGATATTCACTGACTTTCTACACTCACCAACTCTTGGAAATCTATTAGCATCTCCATCTTCCTCATCGCTTCCAAAAATGTCAATATCAGAGATATTTCCATTGTCGATCAGTTCAAGGACTTCAAGGGCTGTATATTCTGCATATGGAATATTTTCAACTGATTATCAACTCATTCTCTTATTCTGATGTACTGTTTTTATAGTAATAAGGTCATTCATCAATACTGGTAAATTGAGTTCAATAACATGGTTTCTGACCCAATGTCCATTCTAATGGACAGCGATATTTGAAAAAATCCTGTGTAAAAACTAACACTGAAACATATGATATTACACTTCTATTTATACATTCCATCTTTCAATATTGTATCAAAACTATGAAATCTTCTATAAAATATCTATAAATATGAATATAACTGTTGAAAATGGTCCTTACTTCGACGTGTGGGGTGAAGCCCTGCCATGCCTCTCTTCCATGTGGTGGATTTTTTCATACGTCAACAAGCAAAGCTATACTGCCGTTTGATTGGTTGTTAAACATCCACTTGTATGGACTTAAGGGTTCAAGTGGTGTAAAACGTTGCAAAAAGTAAAAAAAAAAGCCCCCGTCATGTGACGTCCATTGTAATGGACCCAGGGTCTGAAGGGGTTAACAAATTCAAACAATATAAACAGTTATTCCTGAGAAATGGTGCTTACATTCCGGCCCCTAATTGTTACTGTGGAAGCACAACAATTACATTTAAACACATTAAAGCGTCATTTAACTTCAAACTCAAACTATGAATCTGACTTGTCCACCTAACGTACCTTCATCTATTGACTTCAACAAATATTTACATATATTACATTTTTAACAGAACTCAAAATTGATTTACAAATAATGTATAACTTATGCTAAATCCAATACTTCAAGCACAAGTACATCACATGTCATATGAACTTCACTTCATCATCCATTTCAAGCAACAGGCATAACTTATCTACTGGCCTTTCCAAAACATTAGTTTTTGTTTTGACAAATACACGATTGACAAGTCCATTTGAGTCAGAAACTGTCCTTTCAACTTTTCCCATCAACCAGGAACCTCTGGGAGCACTGTCATCAACATCTCCTGGTTTCAGATTTCTCCTGGGTACTATCCACTTCTGTCTCTCGCAAAAGCGGCAAGTATTCTTTAGTCCAACGCTTCCAAAAAATGTCAGACAGGTATTGCACCTGTCTCCACCGTCTCTTCACATACAAATCCTCCTTTTGAAACACTCCAGGTGGTAGTACTGGTTGTCTTTTGAGAAGAAGTAAGTGGTTTGGTGTAATTGCCTCTAAATCATTGGGATCATTAGAGGCTCTTGTTATCAGTCTGCCATTGACAATTGCCTCGACTTCACAGAACAATGTATGGAGACGTTTATCATTATCAAGGGGTTGCTGTCTCTCCCAAACTGAGCCTGCTGGTGGGTTGAATAGCCAGGTAATTTTTCTCACTTTTGCATGAGCATATTTTAGATTTTTGAATGATTCCAACCTTTGATTGCTTCTCGCATTTCTTTCTCTGCTCCAACCAGGTTCGTACCATTATCTGATCTCATAACAGATACTTGGCCTCTCCTAGCTATAAACCTTCTTAATGCATTAATGGCAAATCTGCCATTCTCTGTTCACCAGGTTTTGCTGATGTCTTCCTGCATGTTACACATTTTGACAGTATTTTCCTAACAGCAGAGTCTGCTTGTGTAATCCAAAATCTTTCTCTCAGTCTTGACAGTGTTTCATTTCTTCCACTATATCCTGTTTCTTGGTGGATGTGCCTGAGGATCAGAGTGGAAACAAGATGACCTTGAGGAAGGATCACAGGATGCTTAGCATCCGCTGGCAGTGAAGACTGATGCAACCTTCCTCCAACCCTTAAAATTCGATTTTGCACAACTGGATCAAGTTTGACAATGTGACTGCTCCTTTTAAGCTTGTCAACCTTCTGAAGAGTCTCAAGTTCATCACTGAAGCTTTGACTTTGACAAAAAGTAATAATCTCAACTTCTCCTGCTGCGACATCTTCAGCATTGAGCAAAGACCCTTTAAAAGTTGATCTAAACTTTTGCATCTGGTTTGTAACCATCTCAGTTTTCTTTTCAAGACTCCATTTATCACTGGCTTGTAAGAGAAGAAACTTGCGATGTGTGCTCAACTTCTGAAGCATCTGTTTCATTTTCAACATCCAGGATACTGCCTTTTTTAAGCTGAGCCACTCTGAATAATGACTAATGAGCTTGTTAAGCAGATTCTCATGCACATCAGTAGCATTCATACTGATTGCTGCTTTAACTTCAACATCGTTTTTCTGTATTTCTCTCATGCCTGGAGAAACTGGCCAATGTCTCTTGCCAAAAACTCAGGTCCACATATTCAGTCTTGACACTTTATGAACTTGTCTGCATTCATACCTCGTGACAAATGGTCAGCAGGGTTCAGCTCAGAGTTTACATACATCCACTGTCTTGTCATTGTGTTGTCTCTGATGAGTGATACTCTGTTTGCTACAAATGTTTTGAATCTGACATTTTCACTGGCAATATATCTCAACACAGTAGTACTATCAGACCAAAACACAGACTCTTCCAGCGGCATTTGCAGCTCCTTTCTCACGAGTAGGTCCATTTTTACAGCAACTGCTGTTAACTCCAGTCTCGGAATCGTTGTCTATTTAAGTGGTGACACTCTGGACTTACTGATGGTGAATGAACAGTGATTTTCCCTTTTCTCATTAGTCAAGCGAAGGTAGGTAACAACTCCATACCCTTTTTCACTCGCATCAGCGAAGTGATGCAACTGTGCTGATGTGATTATTCCAAATCCAGTCGGTTTCAAACACCGCTCCACTGTAAAACCATGAAGCTTTGTATGGTCAGAAATCCACATTGTAACCTTTTAGCCAGTTCAGCAGGGACATCCTCATCCCAGGAGACTTTCCTGCCATGAAGCTCCTGCAGGATCATTTTTGCTGGAAGAATGACAGGTGACAAAAAACCCAATGGGTCATATATAGCACTCACATATGACAGAATGCCACGTCTTGTCTGTTGTGTGTGTTTTGCATTTATCCTGATCTTGAATACATCTGTCTCAGTACACCAGTTGACTCCCAAGACTCTCTCATCAGGCAATGCATCATGACTGAGATCTAAATCCTTAACTTCTTTAGCTCCTTCTGTTTCTGGAATGAAGGCAAGGACAGCTCTGTTATTACTCATCCACTTTGTTAGATGGAATCCTCCAATCTCACACAGTGCTGTTAAGTCCTTGACCAAGGCACATGCTTGTGCTTAATTTGACACTGACACAAGACAATCGTCTACATAAAAATTGTTCACAAACACTTCAACTGCAGCCTGTCATAGTGTCCTTAGCATTCTCAGCTGTCTTTTTGAGTGCAAAGTTTGCACAGCTGGGGGAGGATGTCGCCCCAAACAGGTGCACAACCATCTTGTATTCTTGCAGAGGTTCCTTCAAGTTTCCATTCGGCCACCAGAGGAACCGCAGAAGGTCACTGTCCTCTGGTGGGACTCTTACTTGGTGATACATCGCTTCTATGTCTGACATTAAAGCAATGTGGTAATGTCTAAACCTTGTCAAAACTCCAACTAGGGAATTTGTTAGATCTGGACCTTGCAAAAGTTCTCCATTTAGTGACTTGCCTTGGTATGACGCTGCAGTCGAAAACTATGCGTAGTTTCCCTTTTGAGGGTGATACACCCCATGATGAGGTATGTACCACACTCTCTCATCTTCAGACACAGTCTTTTCATTTGGTACTTTAACTGCGTAGCCTTTAATTAACAGGTCAGACATGAAGTTTTGATATTCTCTGTGTAAGTCCTTGTTTTAGGTTCTCTGCTCTTTGCACAACTACACTGCAGTTGTTTCGCATTTTGGTGGCTCTGTTTCTCAAAGGAAGACCAACACTGTAGTGTCCATCAACCTTTTTAACTGTTTCATTAACAAAGTCCATGAACTGAATGTCCTCTCGTGATATTTCTTGTTTTTCTTCACAGGCTTTCTCTGGGTTGAACTGTTGCACTAGTAAGTTCTCTACACTAGCAATAGAAATGTGATTCACAGAAACACTGAGTTCACTTTCTGATGAAGTTGTGCATTCATTTCTCCTAAGAGGACCATTTATAACCCAACCTAGGATGGTACGGACTGCATAAGGGCTGTCGCCCTCACTGTGGATGACTTCCCACGGTTCCATAGCCTTGTGAACATCACACCCTATCAAGAGCTCAATGTCTGCATCCAACTGTGGCAGCTGGACTCCATGAAGATGTGGCCACTTTTCTGAATCCTCTTGCAACGGAATGTTCTCTTTGGACACTGGAATGTCTTTATGAGTGTAAATCTCAGGTAAGTTGATGTAAATGTTCTCATTCAAACCACACACCTCCAATCCTGGAAGATGGTAGCTTGGCTCTAACTTTTGTTGGCCCATTGTGCGAAGCAGGATTTGAGTTTTCTTGCCTTCTATGCCAAGCTGCCTCATCAGCCTCTCTGAGCAAAATGTGGCCTGGCTTCCATTGTCCAAGAATGCGTAGACCTCTACTATCTTGTTGCTTTTCATTGACTTCACACACACAGGCACGATCGCCAAAACCTGACTGTCTTTTCCGGCCCCAGTGGCTCCACAGGCTCCACTAGACACGTGTTGATTCACTAGCTGTAGTTTTTTCAGCTGTGTTTCTCTGAATGGTTTCAACTGTGTCATTGTCTTCATCCCTTGTAAAATGATGCTTGGATATCTCTTAGAGCAGTATTCACATGTCACTCTTTTTTCACAGTCTTTACTTAAATGTCCTGGTATCAAAAACCCAAAACACAGACCTTTGCCTTTAAGAAACTCTAGTTTTTCCTTGTAATGCTGTTTTCTGACGTTGTGACATTCTGCTAATGTATTTTGTTTTTCACAGTACACACATGGCTTCTGGAAAGCAGCGCTAGCACAAGAAGAAGAGTTTTTATCATTTTCAGATGACTTGTCATTTTCAGCTGATGTTACGCTTGTGGCAAATGTACTCATTTTCACATTTGCATAAGGTTTTCCCTTATCTTCAGCATCTTTTATGTCACCAAAAACCATATCTGCAGCTATTTTAGCTTGTCTAGTCATAAATCTGACCAGATCTGCAAACTTTGCTCTGTACCCACTTGCTTCTTGAATATCAAAGGTAGAAACTCTCCACATTTCTCTCATCTTAAATGGTAACTTAGAAACTATGATTCTGAGATTAGTGGGATTCTCCATTTCCTGAAGCTGATTTATGTCTTGCATTGCATTGTTACGTCCAGTGAGAAACAATAAGTAACTCTGAAGAGCCCTGGCATCATCTGGTTTAATCTGTGGCCAGTTGAATACTCTGTTCATGTAGGAAGTTGCAATTTTCAGCTCATTACCATAGTGATAAGTTAGCAGCTTCCATGCCTCACTATAGCCTTGATTAGGACTCATGTGCTGACAACTTCTAACCAAGTCTCTGGGCTCACCTCTTGTGAACTGTTCAAGGTAATACAACCTATCACTGTCATTAACAGCCTTGTTATGAATAGTATGGTCAAAAGCCCTTGTGAATGATTTGAACTCAAGTGGATCACCACTGAAAACAGGAACATCTCTTGGGGGCAACTGTGACAGTCTCTGTTGAGTGACTAACATCTCAGTAATGCCATTTTGTTTCAGCATCACTTCACACAACTTTATTGAATTACCATTGACATCAGTTTGCTGTAGGCCATCTTCTTGTTTGCCCTGACAATCAGTTGGTTGTGAAGTATGCTCAGTCTTTATTTCTGGCTGCTTATGCAGTTGATTGACTGCTGGGCTTACCTCGGAGTTAGCAACCACATCACTCTTATAGCTCTCATACTCATATTTTTCCAACACCTTTATTTTGGCTGTAGAAGCAGCAATAGCTGTTTCGATCTCGAGTTGCTCCTTTCTTGCCTTTAACTTGCATTCTTCAATGTCTAATGCCTGTCTCTGTTTAAGGGATGCTGCCCGTGCAATTAATGCTGCCTGTTCTGCTTGTTCCTTCTGTCGTACAGATGATATGGATGAGGCTCTGGATGACCTTGATGAACTGCTAGTAACTGTGCTTCGTGCACCACATAAACTAGATTGCTTTTCTGCTGGTGCATCAACAACAGACACACTATCCTCTGGATGTACATCTTCTTGATGTTGCTGGTTTGTTGTAGTTACCCAATTTTCAATTTCAAACATGAATCTATTGAACTGTTCATTTTTTGGCTTGAACCAGTAGGTTTCATCTGCATCCTTTTCCAGCAAGTGTCCATAAATAGGTGGTCTATGACACAAAGCGCGGCAGGCTTTCATAACGAGTGTCATCGTCTTAAGACCAAAATGTCCTTGTTGTCTTATTTTCTCAAGAAGCTGGGTGTCTTACTTTCATTCTTATGAAGTCCAGTTCACGTCCTCGGAATTCATGGCGACCACCGTCTGCCTCATGAGCTGGTTGTTTTACTTAATGTAGTGGCTATCTTTGGTCTTCTTCATTACTATTATATTTCTGCACTTACTTTCTTTTATAACCACACTTGAAGGACAACATGACACTGTTTTACGCGTTGAGTCGGCGTGTACCAACGGTACGGCATGTCACGTCACGGCACGGCACGTCACAGCACGGCCGGCATGGTAAAAACAACCGTGTTGCTCCCGCCCTCATTTATTGAACAACAGAAAACTTCACAATAAAATACTTACTTCCTGTCTCTTAGTCACAAACCCATATCAATTCAGTACAGGAGTAAATCAGCAAATATTTAGCATTTCCCAAAACTATATGAAAACATATTTCTCTAGGTACTTTAACAAATTCAAACAATATAAACAGTTATTCCTGAAAATGGCTCTTACAAATGGGGTACATAGAGCATCATTGTTTAAAGCGTAGGGCCAGTGACAGAGCTGCAGTATTTGGCGACGGGGGGAGTGAGAATGTGTTTAGTAAAAGGGGCGCACCAACCTTCAGAGAATTATCAGCAACTTTGCAGTTCCCCTACAGCTCAAAACACAAAACAATGAGCTGATCTGACGGGAACTACAAAAACGAGTCATAATATTCAGAGGTCATTCCAAGAGTTAAAGTACATTTTTAATTGGCATGATGTTGCAAGGCCCTATGGTGAAGCATAAACACATACCTTGATCCAATGCAAGGCAGACCTCAACACAGTCTAATGGGATGTTCCACCCCAATAATGAGGCAGCCAACGACTGACCTCACTGAACTCCTGAGAGGTAATTACCATGGTTCAGGATCCTTAAAGCACTTATACACACACAAAACACACACCATACACACTCCTTCAACCACACACACAGAAACCAACACTCATCCCCCAAGTATGAAATATCTTTCTCTGCACAGTCTAAAGGTGTGACCATTTATTAGTCTGTGCAAGAGGACCTCTCAGGAGCTGCCCCCCTGCAGACAAGTCCCTGTGCCCCGCAGATCATGCTCTGTCATCCCAGATTAAAAGCGGCAAGGTTGATAGCTCACCCTGTCTGCTGGATACACACTCCGATTGGAAGGAACAAGGATCTTTGAATTCCACTTGTCCTTTGGCGCCACTAGTGCATGAACAAACAATGCTGCAGGCCCCCTTTCTTGTGCAATTGTATTATTTTCATGTTCTCGACTGCTCTCTACCTACCCATATCGAATACACCAATACTTATGCATTGAGTCTAAGTAATGCATTTTATTTTCTTTTGAATGCATAAAACTTCAACAATGGGTAGCATTTTGATTTTTTTTATAGAAATGGTGAAATAATGAAACAAATAATTCAAGGTAAAACCTATTGCCTTCCTCAAGCCTCAGAAGATGGAAGTTTTACAGGTAAGGTGCCATCCTGTATTATAATTTTTTCATATTGTATTACATTCACACAATGTCCTCAGAGGGTAATGTATGCAAACTGCATTAAGAGTAGAAGATAATCCTTTATTAGTCCCACAGCGGGGACATTTGCAAGATTACAACACAATAGAGGTTTTACGAGTCACAATTTAATCTGAAGTCTTGGCTACAAAATCCCAAATTGAGTGGGGCCATGTCAAGATTCAAGTCAAGATAGGTTAGTTTGAAGTAAGTCCGAGGTCAAGACCCAAGTTAAGACAGGTCGGTTCCAGGTCAAGAACATGGGTCAAAAGTTTCAAAAACTAAGTTTCTCAAATGGCAACTGGAGGCTGGCTCCAATAGGGAGTCAATCCCTATAGACCCATATGGTAAAATGTCCAACTGCAGAAATAAACATGTTAACAGCCTTGTACAAAAAACGGTTTTGGTATCCATAGCCAATTACCCCTCTAATGACAACTGTACATGGGTTGAATTTTATATAACTAGCCCATTTTAATATATAATAATATATAAAAATTTGAGGTTTAAAGGTATAATATGTTACATTTGTCGGTAGGTGTTTGTAAACACAGCGTTCAAAGTTCACCATTTCCCTCGGCTCATCGACCAAGCCGGCATGCAGTTTTAGGTGAAGAGGGAGTAGGAGAAAGGACTCATCACATAGCCCTGTAGGACTCTGGTGTTCAGGGTGAGGGTTGAGGACTTATGGGTGTCTAACCTAGCAGACTGGGGTCTGTTTGTAAGGAAGTGCAGTATCCAGTTGCAGACGGAGGCGTTGATGGCAAGGTCAATGAGTTTTATGATCAGTTTAGAGGGATAATGGCTTTGAATTCCTAACTTAAAGCTAGGGTGGGTAATTTCTTTACTGTAATATTTGGCAAAACTGTCCTAATAGCCAGTCAGCTATATGTAGGTGAAGTACTCTGAGAATATCTGCTCATAACTTTGCTCTCCCCTGCCTCTGTGGGCCGCACCCAAAAATTGCCACCGCTCATGTACACTTTGACCAATCAGAGCGAGGCTCCCATTCTCCGTTCTTATTGGCTGCGGAATCGGACATGGTGTTTCGTCTTCCTATCAATGTAACTGAATTCACATGAACGCGCATAACTGACGTTCAGGAGCTACAGCAGTAGCGTGGCAGGGAGAGGCCAGAGAGCACGCGACGGAATCTCAACGGCTGTTTTCTCCAAAATCGCCCACCCTAGCTTTAAGTTGATGAACATGCATTCTCATGTAGGTGATGTTGTTGTTACAATACAGTGTTTAGCGACGCGTTCTTATTGGAGATGGTGTGTTTCGTTTCATTCTCACTTATCGTTCGAGGTAAATACTTACAGGAGGTAAATACATTGATGTATTCAACATAGGTATTCAAGAGAACTACTAGTCACCAGAAGTCATAAGTGCATCTCCTTTCTTAAACAAGCATCTCAAAGTATAAGCCAGAGCAAAAGTATAGTGCAGAGGCAAATTACTACGAAAACAATAATTGCAACAGACTAATCTGAATATAGTAAGTGCTACAAATTACTACGAATAGGATAAGTGCAGTAAACAAATACAAATTCAATAAGTGCAGCGAACTGATACGAATACAAGAGGGAGGAGCCCGGACTGGCCTCATTGAGGATATTCATGAGTGTGGGGGTAAATGTAACAGGACAAAGTCCATAAGGCTCGCTGTGTGAGTGTTTTGGCATCCAGGACCTTTGAAAGAAAGACGAAAGGAAATTAAGACATTCTGAATCAAACAAGACTTAAAGGTGCCACATCAACCAGGGATTGGGAGAACAATGCAAGCCGAATTTGCCATGTAGAAGCCAACAGTGCCTGAAAATGCCTGCACCCACTCGCTCCAGCATACCATCTCATCTGGCTATAGTACATTAACAGACAGAGAAGCAGGTGTGCAGATAATGTACTCATCCAATTTATGCTATAATTTTCTCAACCAAGGCTTACAGGACACCTCATGCCATGCTACTGACACAACTACCTCCTTTTCCTCACAACTGGAGTCATATTTCCAGTCATTTTGGAGAAAAACTGGATACTATAAGTCACCTCATGAAGTCCTTGGCCAAAAATGTATTTTGTTTGTTCATCAAGGTCAGATCATGCTATCATGGTTTAGGAGAACAGGCAGCAAGGCAAAGACCCAAACGCAGATGAGGACAGGCAGATTCAGTTCAATGATTTATTACAAAATATTAAGGCTTACAGGCAGTGAGTCCAGAGTCCGGTTAATTCATTCAATTCAGTTTATTTTGTATAGCCCAAAATCACAAATTACAAATTTGCCGCAGAGGGCTTTACAATCTGTATACATGCAACATCCTCTGTCCTTCCCTCACATCGGCACAGGAAAAACTCCCCTAAAAAAGACCTTTAACAGGGAAAGAAAAGAAAGAAACCTATGGGAGAACGACAGAGGAGGGATCCTTCTCCCAGGATGGACAGAATGCAATAGATATCATGTGTACAGAATGAACAGCATAACAGAGATACAACACATTCAATGTATATGACATAAATTATTCATATAATAAGAGTAGTAAGCAGAGTACCGAAGGAGAAAATTAAAGTTTAGATGACAGCAGGCGTGTAAGAGGCAGGTAGGTAACAGCAGGCGGGCACGTAACAGTTAAACAGGTTGCAGGTAAAAAAAACTCCAAACAGCAATGATGATGATGATCTGACAATGGAACAAAGGAAGTGGACCATTATGTGTAGTGAGGGAGGGGGTAGGTGTGGAACAGTGGCAGGTGGTAGGACCGGAGGAAAACCAACACACTCTGGGATGTTATTTTAATTAGTTATTTCGCACTTTGGTTCAGAGCTGCTTGATACATATGTTCTCATGTTCCTAATTTGTGTGTGTCATATAGGGGGGTTTACATGGGTTTCTGATTTTATACATTTTTATTCTGTATATATTTAAACCTGGAAAGCACTTATGCTTAAGTTTGAAAAGTGCTATATAAAACAATTAGTATTATTACTTATTCTTATTGCTAATAATCTACTTCCTTATGTTCAACAAAAAAGTAAGCAGTAAAACAGTGGCGTACAAGAATACAACTTAACTGCTTAGATGGCCCTTTTTCTTTCTCGGTTTATTTATTATCTTGAATGTCCCAATAGGACCAGAAGTATAAGATCACTAGTCATTAATTAGTTGAAGAGCAAGGGGAGGTTTAGGATGGGGAAAAAATGTAAGGAATAGTCAATGAGAGTTGTCTTGGATTTCACAATGTATCCTAAACAAACAATACAAATACATATTATTTAGCAAACATCATGTTGTAATCTTCCATTAAAATTGTCCCCATCAAGTTATTTCAGTCCTGATTTCGATCTGAGTCCTTAAATATTGGGTATCTGGCAATACTGAGTCCAATCAGATACTTATAATATGTTGATAAAAAATGTATCTGACAAACTGAAATAACAAATGTAGATATTAAAGTGCACACACCTTCTTTTTCAAGAACTACCGTACTCAAATACTAGTCCAAAACTATATGAGAACCACTGCTGAAACTAACGTGACCAGATAAGCTAATAAGAAGACCTTTCACTCGGTTTTGTGGACTTTTTGGGACTGCAGAAACACTAAGAAATTGTTGAGAGCAGTTTAACAAGACAACAGACAAGTGTATGGCCTGGTGTCAAGTTAATCAAGAATTAACACCAATTAGCGACAGCTGATACAGCCGGCTCACAGCAACGTTTATCATTCTAACCGGTAAAGTGAATTGTCACTGTTTTACATTACATTACATTACAGTCATTTAGCAGACGCTTTTATCCAAAGCGACTTACAGGAAGTGTATTCAACATAGGTATTCAAGAGAACTACTAGTCACCAGAAGTCATAAGTGCATCTCCTTTCTTAAACAAGCATCTCAAAGCATAAGCCAGAGCAAAAGTATAGTGCAGAGGCAGATTACTATGAAAACAATAATTGCAACAGACTAATCCGAATATAGTAAGTGCTACAAACTACTACGAATAGGATAAGTGCAGTAAACAAATACAAATTCAATAAGTGCAGCGAACTGATACGAATACAGTAAGTGCAGCAACTAATACGAGTGCAATAAGTGCTACGAGGAAGGCTCCGGGTAGTACTTCTTGAAGAGGTGAGTTTTCAGCCTGCGCCTAAAGATGGGCAGCGACTCTGCTGTCCTGACGTCAGTGGGAGTTCATTCCACCACTGAGGGGCCAGGACAGAAAAAAAGCTGTGACCGGGTGGATCGGCCGCAGGGACCTCTGTGACGACAGGGCAACCAATCGCCCGAGGCAGGGGTGTAGGGCTTGACCAAGGCCTGGAGATAGGAAGGAGCTGTTCCTTTCACTGCCCTGTAGGCTAGCACCAGAGTCTTAAACTGGATGCGAGCTCTTACAGGGAGCCAGTGTAGGGGAACGGAGAAGGGAAGTTGTGTGAGAGAACTTGGGGCGATTGAACACCAGACGGTGCTGCAGCTTTCTGGACAAGCTCCAGAGAGGTCTGATGGCTGG
>NW_026552449.1:0-24091 GCF_027596085.1 Anoplopoma fimbria | reverse complement strand
TTATCTGTATTGTCGCGCTCAATGAACGAGTTTGCGAATGTTCAAGAACCTTCCACGTCATTCGACGTGCGATCGTCTGTTGCCAGGCAGGTTTGGAATGGATTACTATGGATGATGTAGGCGGCAGGCCGGTACAATTTACGCGCGGTTGCTTGGCAACGCGCCCCGTTGTCGGGCCTGTTGGCGCCGGACAATTTATATTTACCAAATAATAAAACCACACATTAAGGCCTACATTAAAGATAAACAAATTAAAGTTACTGTACCTCTGTCTTTCCCCCGTTTTTCCTCCTCTTCTCTTTTTCTTTTCCTCCCCTGGGCGCCAGAGGGTTTAGCTTTCTTTGACATTGTGATGTACAAAACAGGTAGCTTTGATATGCAATAGGTAGCTGTGATGTGCAAATAGGTAGGGGGGCGGGAGGAAGTGGAAACTAGGGCGCTCTTTGCATGTTATGTTATGTTGTCTAATATTTATTTCGACATAACTACTGGTATTAAGAAATATAAACATTGAAGTTAAAGTTGGATGAATACAGTATTAAAAAAAAAAAAAAAAAGTAGAAACTATTTTGACACCATATGCACATGCAAGCATTAATCAATGAAAAACCTAAACCCTATGTGTCCTTTTCCGGGGTTTTGAAGGTGTTCCTGGGAAAGTAGACCATTAGCCTTAAGCACCATTAAAGGGAATATTCGCCATCTTTTACGTTGATTTCGAACCAGTGCTGATGGTAAATGTAGTCAAAGAAATGAATTGCCGGGTGCTTTATTGACCAGTAAAGCGGATCTCTCCTGCTGCAGAGCCGTGCCGGCTGACACTACAGGGGTTGTAGTGGCTATCTTTGGTCTCCTTCATTACTATTATATTTCTGCACTTACTTTCTTTTATAACCACACTTGAAGGACGACATGACACTGTTACGCGCTGAGTCGGCGCGTACCAACGGTACGGCATGTCACGGCACGGCCGGCACGGTAAAAACAACCGTGTTGCTCCACCGCCCTCATTTATTGAACAACAGAAAACTTCACAATAAAATACTTACTTCCTGTCTCTTCACATGACTACGGGAGCCGCGCTAGACAACAACAAACTCATACCAATTCAATACAGGAGTAAATCAGCAAATATTTAGCATTTCCCAAAACTATATGAAAACATATTTCTCTAGGTACTTTAACAAATTCAAACAATATAAACAGTTATTCCTGAGAAATGGTGCTTACATTCCGGCCCCTAATTGTTACTGTGGAAGCACAACAATTACATTTAAACACATTAAAGCGTCATTTAACTTCAAACTCAAACTATGAATCTGACTTGTCCACCTAACCTTCATCTATTGACTTCAACAAATATTTACATTCCATTTTTAACAGAACTCAAAATTGATTTACAAATAATGTAAAACTTATGCTAAATCCAATACTTCAAGCACAAGTACATCACATGTCATATGAACTTCACTTCATCATCCATTTCAAGCAACAGGCATAATTTATCTACTGGCCTTTCCAAAACATTAGTTTTTGTTTTGACAAATACACGATTGACAAGTCCATTTGAGTCAGAAACTGTCCTTTCAACTTTTCCCATCAACCAGGAACCTCTGGGAGCACTGTCATCAACATCTCCTGGTTTCAGATTTCTCCTGGGTACTATCCACTTCTGTCTCTCGCAAAAAGTAAAAAAGCAAAAAAGTATTCTTTAGTCCAACGCTTCCAAAAAATGTCAGACAGGTATTGCACCTGTCTCCACCGTCTCTTCACATACAAATCATCCTTTTGAAACACTCCAGGTGGTAGTACTGGTTGTCTTTTGAGGAGAAGTAAGTGGTTTGGTGTAAGTGCCTATAAATCATTGGGATCATTAGAGACTCTTGTTATCAGTCTGCCATTGACAATTGCCTCGACTTCACAGAACAATGTATGGAGACGTTCATCATTATCAAGGGGTTGCTGTCTCTCCCAGACTGAGCCTGCTGGTGGGTTGAATAGCCAGGTAATTTTTCTCACTTTTGCATGAGCATATTTTAGATTTTTGAATGATTCCAACCTTTGATTGCTTCTCGCATTTCTTTCTCTGCTCCAACCAGGTTCGTACCATTATCTGATCTCATAACAGATACTTGGCCTCTCCTAGCTATAAACCTTCTTAATGCATTTATGCATGAGTCAGTTTCAAGCGAATGGGCTATCTCAATGTGAATTGCTCGAACAGTAAGACATGTGAACAATACCCCATACCTCTTCACAACACTTCTCCCACATTTGACCTCAAATGGTCCAAAATAGTTTATGCCTACATTTGTGAATGGAGGCTTGTCAGGTATCAGGCGATCTGGTGGCAAATCTGCCATTCTCTGTTCACCAGGTTTTGCTGATGTCTTCCTGCATGTTACACATTTTGACAGTATTTTCCTAACAGCAGAGTCTGCTTGTGGAATCCAAAATCTTTCTCTCAGTCTTGACAGTGTTTCATTTCTTCCACTATATCCTGTTTCTTGGTGGATGTGCCTGAGGATCAGAGTGGAAACAAGATGACCTTGAGGAAGGATCACAGGATGCTTAGCATCCGCTGGCAGTGAAGACTGATGCAACCTTCCTCCAACCCTTAAAATTAAATTCTGCACAACTGGATCAAGTTTGACAATGTGACTGCTCCTTTTAAGCTTGTCACCCTTCTGAAGAGTCTCAAGTTCATCACTGAAGCTTTGACTTTGACAAAAAGTAATAATCTCAACTTCTCCTGCTGCGACATCTTCAGCAGTGAGCAAAGACCCTTTAAAAGTTGATCTAAACTTTTGCATCTGGTTTGTAACCATCTCAGTTTTCTTTTCAAGACTCCATTTATCACTGGCTTGTAAGAGAAGAAACTTGCGATGTGTGCTCAACTTCTGAAGCATCTGTTTCATTTTCAACATCCAGGATACTGCCTTTTTTAAGCTGAGCCACTCTGAATAATGACTAATGAGCTTGTTAAGCGGATTCTCATGCACATCAGTAGCATTCATACTGATTGCTGCTTTAACTTCAACATCGTTTTTCTGTATTTCTCTCATGCCTGGAGAAACTGGCCAATGTCTCTTGCCAAAAACTCAGGTCCACATATTCAGTCTTGACACTTTATGAACTTGTCTGCATTCATACCTCGTGACAAATGGTCAGCAGGGTTCAGCTCAGAGTTTACATACATCCATTGTCTTGTCATTGTGTTGTCTCTGATGAGTGATACTCTGTTTGCTACAAATGTTTTGAATCTGACATTTTCACTGGCAATATATCTCAACACAGTAGTACTATCAGACCAAAACACAGACTCTTCCAGCGGCATTTGCAGCTCCTTTCTCACGAGTAGGTCCATTTTTACAGCAACTGCTGTTAACTCCAGTCTCGGAATCGTTGTCTATTTAAGTGGTGACACTCTGGACTTACTGATGGTGAATGAACAGTGATTTTCCCTTTTCTCATTAGTCAAGCGAAGGTAGGTAACAACTCCATACCCTTTTTCACGCGCATCAGCGAAGTGATGCAACTGTGCTGATGTGATTATTCCAAATCCAGTCGGTTTCAAACACCGCTCCACTGTAAAACCATGAAGCTTTGTATGGTCAGAAATCCACATTGTAACCTTTTAGCCAGTTCAGCAGGGACATCCTCATCCCAGGAGACTTTCCTGCCACGAAGCTCCTGCAGGATCATTTTTGCTGGAAGAATGACAGGTGACAAAAAACCCAATGGGTCATATATAGCACTCACATATGACAGAATGCCACGTCTTGTCTGTTGTGTGTGTTTTGCATTTATCCTGATCTTGAATACATCTGTCTCAGTACACCAGTTGACTCCCAAGACTCTCTCATCAGGCAATGCATCATGACTGAGATCTAAATCCTTAACTTCTTTAGCTCCTTCTGTTTCTGGAATGAAGGCAAGGACAGCTCTGTTATTACTCATCCACTTTGTTAGATGGAATCCTCCACTCTCACACAGTGCTGTTAAGTCCTTGACCAAGGCACATGCTTGTGCTTAATTTGACACTGACACAAGACAATCGTCTACATAAAAATTGTTCACAAACACTTCAACTGCAGCCTGTCATAGTGTCCTTAGCATTCTCAGCTGTCTTTTTGAGTGCAAAGTTTGCACAGCTGGGGGAGGATGTCGCCCCAAACAGGTGCACAACCATCTTGTATTCTTGCAGAGGTTCCTTCAAGTTTCCATTCGGCCACCAGAGGAACCGCAGAAGGTCACTGTCCTCTGGTGGGACTCTTACTTGGTGATACATCGCTTCTATGTCTGACATTAAAGCAATGTGGTAATGTCTAAACCTTGTCAAAACTCCAACTAGGGAATTTGTTAGATCTGGACCTTGCAAAAGTTCTCCATTTAGTGACTTGCCTTGGTATGACGCTGCAGTCGAAAACTATGCGTAGTTTCCCTTTTTGAGGGTGATACACCCCATGATGAGGTATGTACCACACTCTCTCATCTTCAGACACAGTCTTTTCATTTGGTACTTTAACTGCGTAGCCTTTAATTAACAGGTCAGACATGAAGTTTTGATATTCTCTGTGTAAGTCCTTGTTTTAGGTTCTCTGCTCTTTGCACAACTACACTTCGGTTGTTTGGCATTTTGGTGGCTCTGTTTCTCAAAGGAAGACCAACACTGTAGTGTCCATCAACCTTTTTAACTGTTTCATTAACAAAGTCCATGAACTGAATGTCCTCTCGTGATATTTCTTGTTTTTCTTCACAGGCTTTCTCTGGGTTGAACTGTTGCACTAGTAAGTTCTCTACACTAGCAATAGAAATGTGATTCACAGAAACACTGAGTTCACTTTCTGATGAAGTTGTGCATTCATTTCTCCTAAGAGGACCATTTATAACCCAACCTAGGATGGTACGGACTGCATAAGGGCTGTCGCCCTCACTGTGGATGACTTCCCACGGTTCCATAGCCTTGTGAACATCACACCCTATCAAGAGCTCAATGTCTGCATCCAACTGTGGCAGCTGGACTCCATGAAGATGTGGCCACTTTTCTGAATCCTCTTGCAACGGAATGTTCTCTTTGGACACTGGAATGTCTTTATGAGTGTAAATCTCAGGTAAGTTGATGTAAATGTTCTCATTCAAACCACACACCTCCAATCCTGGAAGATGGTAGCTTGGCTCTAACTTTTGTTGGCCCATTGTGCGAAGCAGGATTTGAGTTTTCTTGCCTTCTATGCCAAGCTGCCTCATCAGCCTCTCTGAGCAAAATGTGGCCTGGCTTCCATTGTCCAAGAATGCGTAGACCTCTACTATCTTGTTGCTTTTCATTGACTTCACACACACAGGCACGATCGCCAAAACCTGACTGTCTTTTCCGGCCCCAGTGGCTCCACAGGCTCCACTAGACACGTGTTGATTCACTAGCTGTAGTTTTTTCAGCTGTGTTTCTCTGAATGGTTTCAACTGTGTCATTGTCTTCATCCCTTGTAAAATGAAGCATGCTTGGATATCTCTTAGAGCAGTATTCACATGTCGCTCTTTTTTTACAGTCTTTACTTAAATGTCCTGGTATCAAAAACCCAAAACACAGACCTTTGCCTTTAAGAAACTCTAGTTTTTCCTTGTAATGCTGTTTTCTGACGTTGTGACATTCTGCTAATGTATTTTGTTTTTCACAGTACACACATGGCTTCTGGAAAGCAGCGCTAGCACAAGAAGAAGAGTTTTTATCATTTTCAGATGACTTGTCATTTTCAGCTGATGTTACACTTGTGGCAAATGTACTCCCCTTTGGTCTGGGTGGTCTTGTCATTTTCACATTTGCATAAGGTTTTCCCTTATCTTCAGCATCTTTTATGTCACCAAAAACCATATCTGCAGCTATTTTAGCTTGTCTAGTCATAAATCTGACCAGATCTGCAAACTTTGCTCTGTACCCACTTGCTTCTTGAATATCAAAGGTAGAAACTCTCCACATTTCTCTCATCTTAAATGGTAACTTAGAAACTATGATTCTGAGATTAGTGGGATTCTCCATTTCCTGAAGCTGATTTATGTCTTGCATTGCATTGTTACGTCCAGTGAGAAACAATGAGTAACTCTGAAGAGCCCTGGCATCATCTGGTTTAATCTGTGGCCAGTTGAATACTCTGTTCATGTAGGAAGTTGCAATTTTCAGCTCATTACCATAGTGATAAGTTAGCAGCTTCCATGCCTCACTATAGCCTTGATTAGGACTCATGTGCTGACAACTTCTAACCAAGTCTCTGGGCTCACCTCTTGTGAACTGTTCAAGGTAATACAACCTATCACTGTCATTAACAGCCTTGTTATGAATAGTATGGTCAAAAGCCCTTGTGAATGATTTGAACTCAAGTGGATCACCACTGAAAACAGGAACATCTCTTGGGGGCAACTGTGACAGTCTCTGTTGAGTGACTAACATCTCAGTAATGCCATTTTGTTTCAGCATCACTTCACACAACTTTATTGAATTACCATTGACATCAGTTTGCTGTAGGCCATCTTCTTGTTTGCGAAGTATGCTCAGTCTTTATTTCTGGCTGCTTATGCAGTTGATTGACTGCTGGGCTTGCCTCGGAGTTAGCAACCACATCACTCTTATAGCTCTCATACTCATATTTTTCCAACACCTTTATTTTGGCTGTAGAAGCAGCAATAGCTGTTTTGATCTCGAGTTGCTCCTTTCTTGCCTTTAACTTGCATTCTTCAATGTCTAATGCCTGTCTCTGTTTAAGGGATGCTGCCCGTGCAATTAATGCTGCCTGTTCTGCTTGTTCCTTCTGTCGTACAGATGATATGGATGAGGCTCTGGATGACCTTGATGAACTGCTAGTAAATGAACTAGCTTCGTGCACCACATAAACTAGATTGCTTTTCTGCTGGTGCATCAACAACAGACACACTATCCTCTGGATGTACATCTTCTTGATGTTGCTGGTTTGTTGTAGTTACCCAATTTTCAATTTCAAACATGAATCTATTGAACTGTTCATTTTTTGGCTTGAACCAGTAGGTTTCATCGGCATCCTTTTCCAGCAAGTGTCCATAAATAGGTGGTCTATGACACAAAGCGCGGCAGGCTTTCATAACGAGTGTCATCGTCTTAAGACCAAAATGTCCTTGTTGTCTTATTTTCTCAAGAAGCTGGGTGTCTTACTTTCATTCTTATGAAGTCCAGTTCACGTCCTCGGAATTCATGGCGACCACCGTCTGCCTCATGAGCTGGTTGTTTTACTTAATGTAGTGGCTATCTTTGGTCTTCTTCATTACTATTATATTTCTGCACTTACTTTCTTTTATAACCACACTTGAAGGACAACATGACACTGTTTTACGCGTTGAGTCGGCGTGTACCAACGGTACGGCATGTCACGTCACGGCACGGCACGTCACAGCACGGCCGGCATGGTAAAACAACCGTGTTGCTCCCCCGCCCTCATTTATTGAACAACAGAAAACTTCACAATAAAATACTTACTTCCTGTCTCTTAGTCACAAACCCATATCAATTCAATACAGGAGTAAATCAGCAAATATTTAGCATTTCCCAAAACTATATGAAAACATATTTCTCTAGGTACTTTAACAAATTCAAACAATATAAACAGTTATTCCTGAAAATGGCTCTTACAAATGGGGTACATAGAGCATCATTGTTTAAAGCGTAGGGCCAGTGACAGAGCTGCAGTATTTGGCGAATTGGGAGTGAGAATGTGTTAGTAAAAGGGGCGCACCAACCTTCAGAGAATTATCAGCAACTTTGCAGTTCCCCACAGCTCAAAACACAAAACAATGAGCTGATCTGACGGGAACTACAAAAACGAGTCATAATATTCAGAGGTCATTCCAAGAGTTAAAGTACATTTTTAATTGGCATGATGTTGCAAGGCCCTATGGTGAAGCATAAACACATACCTTGATCCAATGCAAGGCAGACCAACACAGTCTAATGGGATGTTCCACCCCAATAATGAGGCAGCCAACGACTGACCTCACTGAACTCCTGAGAGGTAATTACCATGGTTCAGGATCCTTAAAGCACTTATACACACACACAAACACACACCATACACACTCCTTCAACCACACACACAGAAACCAACACTCATCCCCCAAGTATGAAATATCTTCTCTTGCACAGTCTAAAGGGTGTGACCATTTATTAGTCTGTGCAAGAGGACCTCACAGGAGCTGCCCCCCCCCCCCGCAGACAAGTCCCTGTGCCCCCGCAGTCATGCTCTGTCATCCCAGATTAAAAGCGGCAAGGTTGATAGCTCACCCTGTCTGCTGGATACACACTCCGATTGGAAGGAACAAGGATCTTTGAATTCCACTTGTCCTTTGGCGCCACTAGTGCATGAACAAACAATGCTGCAGGCCCCCTTTCTTGTGCAATTGTATTATTTTCATGTTCTCGACTGCTCTCTACCTACCCATATCGAATACACCAATACTTATGCATTGAGTCTAAGTAATGCATTTTATTTTATTTTGAATGCATAAAACTTCAACAATGGGTAGCATTTTGATTTTTTTTTTATAGAAATGGTGAAATAATGAAACACATAATTCAAGGTAAAACCTATTGAGGCACTCACATATTGGTTTACATCTCATGGATAGTGTCATCCATGTTAATATAATTAAATTGAATAATTACAACTGTAGTTTACAGTCCATGATGAGAGGATGTAGTGAAAAGAGAAAAGAAAAACCATGAGAGTGAATTATGGAACACAGCAGTCAGGTAAACGTGTGTTCTCTGTAACCCTCTCCAAGTTTGATGACAGCAAATATCAGTAACGTTAAGTCGCTGATCTTGCTGTCAGTGCATCTCTCTGTAGTCTGTCTCTTTTGCTAACCGAGCTGGGCAGTACATCTCTCCACCTGTCTCTATATTGCTTGCTCACCAGTCACTTTCAGGGCTTTGGGTCTGACAAAAGTGAGAGTGAAATACAATTTATTACATTTTATGAACACCAACAGGCAACATTGTTCATTTACTCCAGCTCTGAAAGATAGGTCACACGTGAACATGCAAGAGCACAAGATGAAACTTGAGTAGTAGCTTCTATAGGGATCAGTCCAGAAAATATACGAAGCACATCATTTTATAACAAAACAATGATCGTCTACTATCGCAGTCCAGGTATAGTTACGAAGCTGGACTGGATGATGAAAGGCTGTTCAAATGTTGATTAGCTGATCATAGTAAGCATGCATGCACATCTCTCAGTAAAAAACAACCATCAATTTGCCTATTCCGCCAACACATAGTATAAATAGTTTAATGAATAAAAGGAAATCTTTTCGACAATTTCGTATTCATTGTTTATGCTTATATTCACTTATCCTAACACATAGTAAATGTTCTATTCAATAAAGGTTTGTTTATAACTCATTCTGTTAGTATTCTAGGATCAAGAGATGCAGCAACTGTTTAAAATGAGGGAGGGTTGTGGTGGGAGCACTGGGGTGTCAGGTGCGAATGTGTGGCAACAGCTAATGGTTTACATGACTCACGAGTCAGATGGGACGGCCCTTGGCAGAATTTAGCTTAGAGTTTTAGGGAGGTCAAGGCCGGCTTTCAAGGATGATGAGCTAATCAGAGTTATGGGTGCTAACTTTGGTTGCTTTAATACATATATGAGGACAGAAGGAGAGGTATCTTTCTCTTTTTATCTAAAATAATGACTGGCAATTGTTAACTCATGGATTTGGGAATTATGTGGCATGATCATTTCTTTTAGTTTGGTAAATCAGCGTTACAGAAGAGATTTGAGGGTTAGACGCAATGTCACAATGAAAAGGTATAAGTCAAAATGGCCGACACTGTGGAGATATTGACTGATTTTAATGCTGAAGCCTCCTCAGCCTTCCTCAAGCCTCAGAAGATGGAAGTTTTACAGGTAAGGTGCCATCCTGTATTATAATTTTTTCATACATGTATTACATTCACACAATGTCCTCAGAGGGTAATGTATGCAAACTGCATTAAGAGTAGAAGATAATCCTTTATTAGTCCCACAGCGGGGACATTTGCAAGATTACAACACAATAGAGGTTTTACGAGTCACAATTTAATCTGAAGTCTTGGCTACAAAGTCCCAAATTGAGTGGGGCCATGTCAAGATTCAAGTCAAGATAGGTTAGTTTGAAGTAAGTCCGAGGTCAAGACCCAAGTTAAGACAGGTCGGTTCCAGGTCAAGAACATGGGTCAAAAGTTTCAAAAAACTAAGTTTCTCAAATGGCAACTGGAGGCTGGCTCCAATAGGGAGTCAATCCCTATAGACCCATATGGTAAAATGTCCAACTGCAGAAATAAACATGTTAACAGCCTTGTACAAAAAACGGTTTTGGTATCCATAGCCAATTACCCCTCTAATGACAACTGTACATGGGTTGAATTTTATATAACTAGCCCATTTTAATATATAATAATATATATAAAAATTTGAGGTTTAAAGGTATAATATGTTACATTTGTCGGTAGGTGTTTGTAAACACAGCGTTCAAAGTTCACCATTTCCCTCGGCTCATCGACCAAGCCGGCATGCAGTTTTAGGTGAAGAGGGAGTAGGAGAAAGGACTCATCACATAGCCCTGTAGGACTCTGGTGTTCAGGGTGAGGGTTGAGGACTTATGGGTGTCTAACCTAGCAGACTGGGGTCTGTTTGTAAGGAAGTGCAGTATCCAGTTGCAGACGGAGGCGTTGATGGCAAGGTCAATGAGTTTTATGATCAGTTTAGAGGGGATAATGGCTTTGAATTCCTAACTTAAGTTGATGAACAGCATTCTCATGTAGGTGATGTTGTTGTCCAATGGAGTGTAGCGCCATGGAGATGGTGTCCTTCATTCTCCTTATCCGGCGTTAGGTAAATACAAGAGGGAGGGGAGCCCGGACTGGCCTCTTGAGGATATTCATGAGTGTGGGGGTAAATGTAACAGGACAAAGTCCATAAGGCTCCCTGTGTGAGTGTTTTGGCATCCAGGACCTTTGAAAGAAAGACGAAAGGAAAGAAAGACATTCTGAATCAAACAAGACTTAAAGGTGCCACATCAACCAGGGATTGGGAGAACAATGCAAGCCGAATTTGCCATGTAGAAGCCAACAGTGCCCGAAAATGCCTGCACCCACTCGCTCCAGCATACCATCTCATCTGGCTATAGTACATTAACAGACAGAGAAGCAGGTGTGCAGATAATGTACTCATCCAATTTATGCTATAATTTTCTCAACCAAGGCTTACAGGACACCTCATGCCATGCTACTGACACGACTACCTCCTTTTCCTCACAACTGGAGTCATATTTCCAGTCATTTTGGAGAAAAACTGGATACTATAAGTCACCTCATGAAGTCCTTGGCCAAAAATGTATTTTGTTTGTTCATCAAGGTCAGATCATGCTATCATGGTTTAGGAGAACAGGCAGCAAGGCAAAGACCCAAATGCAGATGAGGACAGGCAGATTGGTGCAGTTCAATGATTTATTACAAAATATTAAGGCTTACAGGCAGTGAGTCCAGAGTCCGGTTAATTCATTCAATTCAGTTTATTTTGTATAGCCCAAAATCACAAATTACAAATTTGCCGCAGAGGGCTTTACAATCTGTATACATGCAACATCCTCTGTCCTTCCCTCACATCGGCACAGGAAAAACTCCCCTAAAAACCTTTAACAGGGAAAAAAAGAAAGAAACCTATGGGAGAGCAACAGAGGAGGGATCCTTCTCCCAGGATGGACAGAATGCAATAGATGTCATGTGTACAGAATGAACAGCATAACAGAGATACAACACATTCAATGTATATGACATAAATTATTCATATAATAAGAGTAGTAAGCAGAGTACCGAAGGAGAAAATTAAAGTTTAGATGACAGCAGGCGTGTAAGAGGCAGGTAGGTAACAGCAGGCGGGCACGTAACAGTTAAACAGGTTGCAGGTAAAAAAAACTCCAAACAGCAATGATGATGATCTGACAATGGAACAAAGGAAGTGGACCATTATGTGTAGTGAGGGAGGGGGTAGGTGTGGAACAGTGGCAGGTGGTAGGACCGGAGGAAAACCAACACACTCTGGGATGTTATTTTAATTAGTTATTTCGCTTATTTTGCACTTGGGTTCAGAGCTGCTTGATACATATGTTCTCATGTTCCTAATTTGTGTGTGTCATATAGGGGGGTTTACATGGGTTTCTGATTTTATACATTTTTATTCTGTATATATTTAAACCTGGAAAGCACTTATGCTTAAGTTTGAAAAGTGCTATATAAAACAATTAGTATTATTACTTATTCTTATTGCTAATAATCTACTTCCTTATGTTCAACAAAAAAGTAAGCAGTAAAACAGTGGCGTACAAGAATACAACTTAACTCCTTAGATGGCCCTTTTTCTTTCTCGGTTTATTTATTATCTTGAATGTCCCAATAGGACCAGAAGTATAAGATCACTAGTCATTAATTAGTTGAAGAGCAAGGGGGAGGTTTAGGATGGGGAAAAAATGTAAGGAATAGTCAATGAGAGTTGTCTTGGATTTCACAATGTATCCTAAACAAACAATACAAATACATATTATTTAGCAAACATCATGTTGTAATCTTCCATTAAAATTGTCCCCATCAAGTTATTTCAGTCCTGATTTCGATCTGAGTCCTTAAATATTGGGTATCTGGCAATACTGAGTCCAATCAGATACTTATAATATGTTGATAAAAAATGTATCTGACAAACTGAAATAACAAATGTAGATATTAAAGTGCACACACCTTCTTTTTCAAGAACTACCGTACTCAAATACTAGTCCAAAACTATATGAGAACCACTGCTGAAACTAACGTGACCAGATAAGCTAATAAGAAGACCTTTCACTCGGTTTTGTGGACTTTTTGGGACTGCAGAAACACTAAGAAATTGTTGAGAGCAGTTTAACAAGACAACAGACAAGTGTATGGCCTGGTGTCAAGTTAATCAAAGAATTAACACCAATTAGCGACAGCTGATACAGCCGGCTCACAGCAACGTTTATCATTCTAACCGGTAAAGTGAATTGTCGCACTGTTTTAAACACTAGCAGGGTAAGGTGGAAAGAACCTCAAATTATAGTCAAGAAAGGATCGGCTTACTTTTAGCTTATAAGATGCCCAGACATCTTTAATGCACATATAAATGTTTACTGTCAATTTAAATCCCAGACGTGTGTGAATATTTTGGAAGGTAAATTGCTAATATGATTCTAATTTACTGGTATGCAAGACAAAGACAAAGTTAAAGGATAGCTTTGGTATTTTACATGTTGGGCCTTATTTTCCATGTTTAGTGACTTATTTTTGAAATTGTTCCAGTATTGAGGGAAAACACTAAAGTCTCTTTCCATATATTGGACATTTATAATAGCAATCAGCAAAAAAGCACTTTTAGTGGACATAAATTAACAGTGCCAAATAGAATTAAAGCTGCAAGCAGCGATGATCGGGCCCTCGCACTGCACGCGCGTCGGGGTACAGACGGGACGCGGGCTCAAGAGGGCGCGAACGCCTGCGACAATCGGACACCGCGTCCAATAGTTAGATGTATTTTTCTTGTGTGGAGTGCGTGACGCCTGAAATTATGTTCAGCAAAAATTCCAACACTTCCGGTATCCACGATAAAGCCAAAGTGAACACAGAAAATGCATTATGTTGTTCTATAGCAACTGTAGACCACATCATTTAAATGTAAATTGGAATCTGTTTGTCACATAAGATAAGATAAGATAATCCTTTTTTACTCCCGCAGTGGGGAAATTTGCAGCATTACAGCAGCAGAGAGGATACTACAAACTAGAGATATAGTAAAAAACAAGATCAAAACAAGTATTAACACAGTAAAGAATATAAAATAAGTAAAAAAAGAAAAAAATCCAAAATAACTAAAATATTATATATACAGACAAAATAATTGTAGTATTGCACAGATTTTTATATTGCACAGATTTATATAGTTGTTTTTTAGTGATGTGTGGTCTACTGGGAGCAGAGATGGTTGTGCAGCCTGACAGCAGAAGGAAAGAAGGACCTGCGGTACCTCTCCTTCACACACCTGGGGTGTAGCAGCCGGTGGCTGAAGGAGCTGCACAGAGCTTCTAGAGTGTCCTGCATGGGGTGGGCGGTGTTGTCCATCAGGGATGACGGTTTAGCCATCATCCTCCTGTCTCCCACCACTTCCAATGTATCCAGTGGACACCCCAGCACACAGCTGGCCTTCTTAACCAGTTTGTTAAGTTTCTTCCTGTCGGCTGTTGCGATGCTGCTGCTCCAGCAAGCCACTCCATAGAAGATGGCGTGGTTTGTAGAGCAGATGGAACTGGATGTGTGTGTAAAATTTCAAGTCAATCGGACTTACGGGATGAGGGCCATGGCCTTTCAAAATCTAAATTTTGTAGGGGGCGCTATCGAGTCGATTGTCCACTCTGATGCATTACAACCATATCAGGTAACTAAATTATGGACTCTAAACGTGTGTGCCAAGTTTGGTTGTGTTTCGAGCATTTCTATTCCCTCAAAAACTTTTTTCATGGCAAAGAATGCGTCGCCACGGCAACAGCGTTTCACGAAATGTCAAATGCTTTGTTGGCTGGCATTATGAACTTCTTACATTTGTGTGGAACACATTTTAGGTGGATCTGGTTTACCTACTAATTGTGGCAAGCCAAAGTATAGCGACATTACCATTCTGTTACCAGTAGGTGGCGCTATGAGTATGATAAAAAATTTGACTGTAGATGTCTTCATGCCTGGAGTCACGCTCGGGCCCTAATTAAATTGCAGCTTGTTTAGTGGCGGCCTTCTGCAGCGCTTTCGCTCAATACTGAACCAATTCCAGAAATTGATATCCCCATTAGTCAGACACATAAAAAAGAAAAAGGGTCCAGATTTAACAACACTGAAGTTCCCCTTTAAGATGAATTTTAAGTGTGTACATAGTGTTGCATTCAACATCCATACTAGAGTACTCTCCCTCTCCATGACAGTGGTAGTGACAGGTTCTCTTTCTGCACTGTGAGAGAAAGAAGACAGAGATGAATGAATGTCCTCTTTTGTGCTGTGCGTTGTCCCCTGGGTGTCACCAACACTGGCTCTGTTGTGTATTGCATGTATTCCTCCTGCCATGTGTCATATCAGCTAACCACTCCAAGTCCATTCATCAAAACGTGTCTTGAATGCCCCCTGCTGCCGGTCTTCATACATACATACATCAAAAACTGTGACCATCGTCTGACCCTGGTGAGCTATTTTCCTGCTCTGATTCATATCCATAAAAACAAAGTTTTGTTAGTCTGGTTGGATGAGAAAAAAAGGCTCTGAGAGGATCCCAGAGCATGAATAATCAAACGATTTAAGTTGTCTTCTAGTCTGTGTGAAAAAAACAACAACTTTCCAACAATCCTTATCCACCCAGCCACTCTCGACCTTTCTTCCATAACAAGTCGGCTTTGATGTGAGGTTTATTTTTATCTGTGAACTTGTTTTCTCTCAATCGGTGTCCATGCCCCTCATTCATTTGTATGTGCCTTCCATTAGCCCTCCTCCTCCCTCCTGCTTTTATATGACGTTATGTTTAAGGCAAGGTGTTCCAGAGTCTCTGGTAAACAAACAGACGACGCTCCATCCCCAAGGCTGAGTGCTCACTATGACTATTCATAAGGACTAAATCCTTACCCAGAAAAGCCCACAACAAACACGTTCATCATGTGTCCCCACTCCTCATCAAATTTTGGAGAGGAAAAAGACATGGGAAAGGGACTGAAATAAGGAAAGGGTCAAAGAGGGAAATGTGGATTAGACCTTTAGTAGAGTTTTCAAACATATTCCTCTTTTCGAGTAAGACATCACAGGTGAAAGTACAGTTTTCAAATTTAACATTTCCACTGAGCGGAGGAACATGAAAAAATAACATAATTAACTTTTACATTTATATTACAACAAAACATTAGCTCAATAATAACTATAACATAGGAAAACTTTAATATGGTCAAGAATAAACTTACAAAACTCAGCTTTTTATCCAACGTGGACAAGAAGTCAGAATGCTAATTTAAAATGGAACATCTACATTTCCGTGACAACTCAGAGACTCCATCTACTGATTAAGATAATGGGATACAGTTGAAAGCTCTAGTAAAGCTGTACTAAATGGACCTTGATGTGAGGTTGTTTGTCAAACAAATTTATATTTTTGTTGGATGAAAAAAAGTAATCACATGAATTTGTGGTATGTGTGCAGGCTGTGCCACATGTATGTAGGTCAAATTACAGCAATCATGCTGCAGATGATAACACAAATATTTGACCTAATTTATCACTTTCTTTCTTCAAAGAGTGGAAAAGAGTGGCTAAAAGGTTCTGCTTTACCACCAATAAACTGTAATTATTGACAGTGTGAGAAATACAAACAGGAACGGGTTCCATGTGAAAGAAAGGAAAATACAGTATATCATTTTTGCATTTAATTTCATACTGTAAAATGTAATTTGAAGTAATATAAAAATGCTAACTCAAATTTACTCATTTCAAATATCAAATAATAATTCATTAAGCTTGCGGACTCAGGTGCTCTATTGATCGGCCCCGCTGCTCTACATCCTCGGTTTGTCTGCTACATTTCCAAAGTCCTTGCATAAATTACTAACATTTTATTTGTTAAGTTCTTAAACATGCATTACAGTTTTCAATTGAAGAAATAATTATTCAACAAACCAATGTATAAAATTATATTTTATATAAAATCTAAAATAATAAACCTGTTTAGTGAAATTACTTTGTTCACAAATTTTAACATAGAACAAGTAACGTAGGCATGAGACGATATGAACATTTCATGTTGCAATCTTCCCGGCCAAAATAACATTGATTTACAATATAATCCCAAAAATCATCAAAGTATGGTTAAATAAAAACTAACTAATATTACTCATATGTTGTTCTGTGATGTTCCCAGATTATATTTACCTGCAAATGTAGGATTGACAAGCTTTGGTTAAAAAAGTATTTTTGCATAGGACAGTTCCTGGATTGACTTACTATCTAAGTAGGCTGCAACGACAAAAGCTGTTTGAATTCTCTGAATGCTAAGGAATGGTGCTCCAATGCTTACTTCCTTATCTCCTCTAACATACAATAGACTGGGCCTTCCTTTACCAAAGGAAATAGGATAATGGCGCCCCACAGCCTTTCTTGCACAGATTTGCCAAATTATTTTCATACAATGAAAACATTAATCGTAATGGGATTGATGTTGATGAATATGAGGGGACAGTGACCACCGTGTTTTTTCCTTTTATTTGTGTTTATTTATTTTGAAGATGCAATCAATAACTTGGACTGGCGCCTTTCTAGTCTACTGACTATTCGAAGCACTTCAACACTACATAACAGGAGTCAGGGATCAAATAGGACATTTGCAGTGTTTGGGCAGCAAATTTTAGAGGACAGTGCAATAACAAGAAGCATCAGTTAAAGAAAGACAAGCTAAGCCTATCATTATTTATAAACAGTAAAAATCAAAATAGAACTCAACTGTTGAATTGACATTATTGCACATATGAATTATTAACATTGAACAGTATAATTAATATTGCACATGAGTGAATTGTCAGTGTTGTTATATAAGATCTATATGGCCTGCATTTTCCAACGAGGTCAAGTAAAAGTGGTTAGGAAAAAACATTAGGTGGTCATTTTTTATACTTTTTTATACTTTTTTATACTTACATCGACTAGCCAGTGTAAAATAAGATAATCCTTTATTAGTCCCGCAGCGGGGAAATTTACACAATTTACAGTGTGTGGCAGAGTATGGGATGATCACCCAGAAAACAGCCCTGTTGTCTACTGGTGAACACTAATATGAAAGGAGTTTCTGACAAAAGCTGCTTGTAACTTTTGGAACTAACGTTGCCTGAGTCACTTTCCAATTAAGCATGGATCAAAAGTCTTTCAAGAGCTTCAGTAATGACGGACATAACAGCTTGATTCTCTAAGTCCTCATTATGGCGAAAACCAGACAGAGCCATGCTTCACCTCATGAGAACAACCTTTCTGCTCTGATACTGCAAAATGAAGGGGTGATCTGCCTCTTTTCTTTTTAATCCCACTGAGACATGTAAACAGGTGTAATTGCAGGGCTTGGAAGGAGCGCAGAGAAATGGCATGTCTAGCAATTAGCTACGCCTTCATATGTGGAAATAAAGAAAGGACAAGAAAGAGAGAGAGAGAGACAGATAATGAAAAGGAGAATGAAGTGTGTGTTTATGTGTGTGTGGCAGGAAAAGAGGGAGAGAAAGGTGATGCAAGGTTTCAGTTGACGAGAAGCAGAGAGACAATACATCTTAGTATAAACAAGCTATAACTGGAACTGTCACTCAAATGGCTCAAAGAGCTGTGTTAAAGCTCGACTGTGAAAATTCACATAATGGATCGTTATCTACACATTTCACCAGTTATAAATCCAATGTGGAGTTCAAGTAATATCTGGCAGCTTTATGAAGTGTCAGTTTTGTTGCTCTAATTTGACTGCTCTAAAACAATAGCGAGTCATTTCATCCTCTAAATTCTCTTACAAAGACCCTAAAGAGACAGTTTGGGTGTTTGGTAATGGGGTTGTATGATGTACTTTTGTAGCATTACCTACAGTAGACAGCAGTCAGCACGCCCTCAGTTTGGAGAAACGGGTAGGAGTAGAGAGAAAAGTGATATACTGCTGTGGACAGGGGCAGCAAAAAAATGTATTTTAGAGAATATCTTTAGTTATGAGATACTATCTTATATTTATGACTAAGCATCTCATAATTATGACTTTCAGTCTAAAAATTATTTTGGACAGTATCTTTAGTTATGAGATACTATCTTATAATTATGACTTAACATCTCATAATTATTAATAATAATAAAACAGAATAATAATTTAAGTTAGGAATATGTGTAAGAATCTTTAAAAACAAAATGGTTCAGTCATGTTCTTATATCTTCAAAGTTTTGTAAAATATAGTACTGTATTGTTACTATATGCAGTAACACTTCAACACTACACAACAGATTCATTAACATGTAGCTGGCTGGGTTATGCTTATGCAGTGGTGTATAGTAACGAAGTAGAAATACTTCGTTACTGTACTTAAGTCGTTTTTTTGGATATCTGTACTTTACTTTACTATTTATATTTCTGTTGACTTTCACTTTTACTTCACTACATTTTGCAAAGAAAACTGATACTTTGACTCCGATACAAGCAGCTTATGTGATGTTGTTCTTCGTGTTCTTGGGTTTTCTATAAGGAAGCAGGAGGCAGCGAAATTATGATATGGTAAAATATATAAAAAGTATCAAAGAGTTCTTAATGTTCTTGGCCAACCACAGGAAGATGTTGAAGTGTTGACACATGCGCATTAAACTATATTTTTAATTATCCCCCTGCATTGTTACAACTCACATCAGGGTATATTAAAACTCACCTCGGTAGTGGGACAGGTTGTAACAGTGGAACTCCTTGTATTTAACATTGATTAATTCATTTTGTGACATATTCGGAGAAGTCAGAAATGTTGCTATTGTGTCAAAATTTGAGATCTCTTATAGAAGAATTCGGCCAGTTATAGGTGCTTGGACAAAAAGTGTTACAGCCGTCCCCGGTCTCCCCTATATCTGTGTTGATACTGTAATCAATAGATTTTTAGGATACTGTACCAGTATGGTATTTTGGAAGAAAAATTGGATCGGTGATTTGACAAAATAGCCATCTGCCTTCAGCTGGTCAAAATGGTCCATCCAAAACTGGGCGCATTCACTTCTCAAGGTGCACCACCAATCTTTAATCCTTTGATTGCCAGTACTTGGACCTAAACTTGCTCCCCGGGCGCTTCATTGCAGCCCACTGCTCCTCCAGGATGGGTTAAATGCAGAGAAATAATTTCCCCATTGTGGGACTAATAAAGGCTTAATTACTATTACTAAAGTGACACACTCAGTACTATTCGCATCCCCACTGGCGTGCAGAAACTTTTGCATTACTACAAGATGGGTATTACTCAGTACTCTGACCTGATTTTTTGCAGACATTGTTGGTTTTGTATGCTTCTAGCCATATCATTCTTCTCAAGAAACCATCCATGCAACCACTGATGCATATGCCATACAAAACGAAAAATGAAAAGTTGCAAAGATTTGAAGGAAAAAATATTTATTTTTCTCCCTCCTCTATGTAAGGCCTTTCGCCTGCCTCGGCGGGGATCCAACAAATGAGGGTCCGGGAGTGGCGACGCTGGATGTGCTCCTGGTGGAGCGGGTGAGAGGAGATGGAATGGGGGGAGGAAGGGCACACAACAGGGGGAGGAAGGGGGCACGGCAGGGGGGAGGGAAGGGGCAGGGGGGGAGGTGGGTGGGTCGTTTGGGGGCCATGCGTTCCATTGCTGTCGCAATCCGGTCCAAACTTGAGGCGATGCGCCTGAGAGGCCGCAGCAACATCGCCACCCGGTCCAGACGGGTGTTGGTGTTTCGCCGCATCCCGGGCCAGCTCCCGCTCCAGCATGTCGAACCCGGTTTGCTGGAGCTGCAGGAACGGGTGGTCCTGCGGTCTCATGCTGCTGCTGCTGCCACGGCGTCTTTGCGGAGGGCGCCCGCGCTCCTCAGCTGCCCCGTGGCGACTGGTCCCCGAGGCCAGGGTCTTCTTCCTGAGAAGCTACGTGACATTGTTTTGATTTATTTTATGGCTGTGTTACATTTATTAAATGTCAAAAATGATTAAAAAGATTTTTCACGAGACATCTCTATTTATGTGAACTTTATTTATGTACCTTGGGTTGGACAGCTGGTGCATCGGGTTGGGTGCCGACCTCTAAGCCCCCAAAACCCTCAACACTTTCAGCGGTCAGTGTTGACGCAGCGATATCCTCTGCTGGCGTGAGGTCCTGGTAACTGCCAGATCCTCCTCCAGTCTTTTGACGTGCTTTTCAAGTTGGCCGCAAGCTTGGCCTTGCCTCTTCTCCTGACATCGTTGTATCGCTTAAACACGGCAATGGAGAGATGTCCTATTTTGTCCAGCTGCTGAAACAATTACGGCGATTTCCTCCCAAGCCGCTTTCACGAAGCAATTTTGGGTGGGTTTCTCCATCCCCATATAAAGCCAACTCGCGTTCTTTGACTGCTCTGACAAGCACATCGGTATCTTCTGTGGTGAACCTTTCATTGCGTGCGCCTGGCAAACCCGCCATCATAATAGCAATCCGCCATGGAACATGCGCCGATCGTTCTTAAAGGGGATGCGAGAAAACGCTCTGATTGGTTCATTGCACGTTACGCCCAAACCACACCTACGGGTAATTAGGCTGCTTCAGACCAACCCTTTGACACTTGCGCGCGGCGGAAGTGTCATTTATCCGCCTGTAAAATAGCGATAGCGCCGTAGAACCGCCCACAAAGCTACTTGCGCTTTGCCTTCCCTTACGTTTCAGACCGTTAAAATAGAACCCGTATGTTCACGGTACGCTGTAGATCAAAGAAGTTGAAAAAATGTTTGTGAAGGGGGTAATTCAATGTTTTTTTTTTGCTGGTTGCCATTGTAGATTAATATTGAAGACATCCAAACGCGGAAGGAACTCAATGATCTTTCCAGCGTCCTCACAGCAACTAGTTTTTGAAAACAAACCAGAATATGTTTATATTTTTTTTTTTCAAAGTTTTGAATGAGAAGGTGTGTCCAAACTTTTGACTGGGACTGGTTCCGACTGTCAGTCATATCAGATGCTGGACATGGATCCAACTCAGTCAGACAAGACTTGCCACAGAACAAGCAAAAAAATGATGATGACCATACTTTCAATTTAATTCATGGGAAAAATGTTAATGTTTGTAAGATTAAACATGTTATTGTAATTTCCCAACAGAAAATACACAGACCTGTATTCACCAGGTGTTGAAGAGATGAGGAGCTGGTTGCAGTAGTCGGTGTACATTTCAAGACACAGCAGTGTAAATTAGCTTTTGAGTCATGGCATTCCAGTTTTTCCGTGCAATATTGCTGGTATTTAAATAATTGTTGTAAGTGTGCAAGTCCAAACAGTTTGAACGTGTAGTTTCCCATGAGTTGAAGTTGAAAGGTGAAGGCTCATCATGTGAACGGGGCAGTTTAACAACCATCCTTGTTACTGTGTGCAACTTGTGTATGTCAGCCGTGGAATACACTATGTATTGCATATACAGTTGCATATACAGTCCCAGTCAAAAGTTTGGACACACCTTCTCATTCAACTACTTTGAAGAATCTAAAATATAAAACATATTCTGGTTTGTTGAGCATTTGTTTGTTTACCACATAATTCCATATGTGTTCCTTCATAGTTTGGATGTCTTCAATATTAATCTACAATGTAGAAAAAAAGAAAAAAACATTGGAATGAGAAGGTGTGTCCAAACTTTTGACTGGTACTGTAGATGGATACCACACATTAAGGGCCCTATTTCAACGGTCTGAAACGCAAGTGGAAAAGCGCAAAGCTGTGAGTAGCTTTATGGGCGGTTCTACGGCGCTATCGCTATTTTACAGGCGGATAAATGATACTCTCGCCGGGGCGTAAGTGTCAAAAAGGCTGGTCTGAAGCAGCCTAATTACCCGTAGGTGTGGTTTGGGCGAATGCAATGAACCAATCAGAGCGTTTTCTCGCATCCCCTTTAAGAACGATCGGTGCATGTTCCATGGGGATTGCTATTATGATGGCGGGTTTGCCAGCGCACGCAATGAAAGGTTCACCACAGAAGATACCGATGTGCTTGTCAGAGCAGTCAAAGAACGAGTTGGCTTTATATGGGGATGGGAGAAACCACCAAAATTGCTTCCGTGAAAGCGGCAGGAGAAATCGCCGTAATTGTTTCAGCAGCTGGACAAAATAGGACATCTCTCCATTGCCGAAGCGATACAACGACGTCAGGAGAAGAGGCAAGGCCAAGCTTGCGGCCAACTTGAAAGCACGTCAAAGACTGGAGGAGGATCCAGCAGTTACCAGGACCTCACGCCAGCAGAGTATATCGGGCTGCGTCAACACTGACCGCTGAAAGTGTTGAGGGTTTTGGGGCTTAGAGGCCGGCACCCAACCCGATGCACCAGCTGTCCAACCCTAGGTACATAAATAAAGTTCACATAAATAGAGATGTTCCGTGAAAATCTTTTTTTAATCATTTTTGACATTTAATAAATGTAACACAGCCATAAAATAAATCAAAAATAATGTCACGTAGCTTCAGGAAGAAGACCCTGGCCTGGACCAGCACGGGCAGCTGAGGAGCGCGCGGCGCCCAAGCAAGACGCTGTGGCAGCAGCAGCAGCAGCGAGAACCGCAGGACCACCCGTTCCTGCAGCTCCAGCAACCGGGTTCGACATGCTGGAGCGGGAGCTGGCCGGGATGCGGCGGAACACCAACACCCGTCTGGACCGGGTGGCGATGTTGCTGCGGCCTCTCGGGCGCATCGCCTCAAGTTTGGACCGGATTCGACAGCAATGGAGCGTGCATGGCCCCCAAACGACCCACCTCCTCCCTGTTGTGCCTTCCTCCCCCTGTTGTGCCTTCTCCCCCTGTTGTGCCCCTTCCTCCCCCATTCCATCTCCGTCCACCCGCTCCACCAGGAGCACATCCAGCGTCGCCACTCCCGGACCCTCATTTGTTGGATCCCGCCGAGGCAGGCGTAAAAGGCCTTACAGAGGAGGGAGAAAATAAATATTTTTCCTTCAAATCTTTGCAACTTTTCATTTTTCAGCTGTTGTATTATTTTTCACATTTACGCCTAACATTTGGACAAGCCCGAATAAAAAATGTCTCACGGACATACTATACTTTCCGATGTTTTGGGCTCACTTTCTCTGACTCACAAGGTTATGAATGCATGGTAATATTTGTACAATGCTAAACAATAGAGCGCGGAGATGTCATTAGTTTGCTTACCTCACTATATACGATGCAGCTCCTCTGACAGATGAGCTCTCCTCTCCCGTGCTGCTGCTGGGGCATTTGGACGTAATGGCATCGGCACATGCAGTTC
>NW_026552448.1:0-2731 GCF_027596085.1 Anoplopoma fimbria | reverse complement strand
GTTCACCACCATGTCCATAACCAGCCATCACAGGATTAGGATCCATAGAGCTCTGGGGGGCTGCAAAGTCACCGGTAAAGGTTTCCATCTGCTGCTCAGGAGCGGAGTTGTAGGGAGCGTAGTCCCTCACATAGTGACCATCTTGCCAGTAGTCTCTCCCCTGCTCGTAGCTGCTGCTGAAGTGACTGACTGTGCCTGGAGGATACTGGCCGGTCAGGAACATGAAGTCATAGTAAGGGTAATAGTCCCAGCTTCCACTGATGTAGGAGTTTGGCTGAGGTTGGTAGATGAAGCCTTGTCCAGCAGACTCTTGCGGAACGTATGGCGGTAGTGGAGGAGGAGGAGGATACAAACCCGTTTCCTCGGTTTCCTCTCAGAGTTAGCACGCTCAAAGCTATTCTCAAAATGGGAAAGCTCTCCTGCCTGGTACATTGGTCCAGGCGGTGGGAGAGGTGGACTCATTTGCTGAGGTAGACTGGATACAACGCCATGAGTGCCAGATGAAATGCCCTCATCTGGAGAGAAGGGACTGGGTGGAGCAACAGCCCAGTTGATTTCTGCAAACAGGAATGTAAAAGAGCAAGAGACTCACAATAACATTTGTTTAAGAAGTGGGTCAAGCCAAGACTGTCTAGTGATTTTGGCCATTAACCTTTAACATTGCAAAATTGTATAATCAGATTTTTACCTTGCAGGCCAGGTTGAAAAGCAGCTCCCTTTTGTGAAGGGCTCGCAGGGTTTCTCCTCACTGAAGAGTCACTGTATCCTGACACAGGTCCAGAAGAAAACTGGAGCCAACAGATGGTTCTGGTCCTCTTTGAGCAGTAGGCTGCGGGTCAGCCTGATAAGATGGTGTGAAGACTCCTTTAGAAGGAGCATTGTTAGGCAGAACAGCTGCAGGTGAATACTGCCCAGAAGGAGCTCCCTTGTACGAGTCAAAAGTAGGAGCAGCGTTTGGGTAACCCCTGCCATAAGAAGCACCCGGATCAGAGCCTGGGTACAAGAAAATACAATTTAAAGCAGAAGTCAATCAAACTGAACCTGTTTCACCAAAGCGGATGATACTTTACCTTTCTGATGAGGAAAGCAGCAAATGTCCACAATCAGCAGAGCAAAGAGGGAAGCCCTGAAAAACATTCACATAAGATAAAATCAACAATTGTTTTCTAGTAACCAGGCAACTTGGAGAAAACCAGCTACTTACCCTGAGAAAAAACCGTGCAGCCATCATGTTGAAGGGCAACACACGATAAGCTGTTAAATGTGGAGGGTTATAAGTGTTACCAGAGATCAGAACTGACCAATCAGAGCTTAACGAGGTTACGACAGACAGCTGCTGGTGAATGACTCTCAGTAGACTGATCTAACATCAGCAATTAGTCTAATAGGAGCCAATAGTGACATCTCAGAAAGAAAGTAAGTGTGACATTTGCACTTGATCCATTTATATTGCAACAATTGCAAGAATGCATTGACAGCCTAGTACATTTACATGAATGATGTATTCTATTTATAATGCAAACAATCACTTATTTTAATCAATCTAATGGGAATTGTCTTGATGCAGGACAACTATCAGAAATTGTCACTAACTCAAACAATGTAAGGATACAATTTAAGACCACTGTAAAATATTGGTCAGCCATTTTCAAAATCACATTAAACACATGAGAACTTCTAAAGGGATTGCTATATGCTACATTGTCCACAGATTGTTTGTCCCATAGGTTCAGACGTAAAGACCCGGTGGGGAGGATCCACATGCTGAGGCCGCTGCTGTCACACGGTGGACGGAGTACAGAGGCTGGAAGAACCGCTCCCATCTCTGATCTCTGGATGCTTCCTCCGGGTCCAAATGCCCCTTTGGTTGCTCTGCTGATGGAAACACTAACAATTCTAATAATGATTCTACAATGAATTAATATTAAGTATAGCCAAGGCCAATCAATTTTGTGGTGGACCCATTAATCACTTACCATTTTTATTAGAGTAGACACAAATTGATTGAAAAGACTTTAACCTCGTCAACTCAGTTTCCCATGTTTCATAAGCAGTACAAACGTAAAAACAAATAAATCTAAATTATAGAATTTAGGCCAAAACAAATGTATAATTAATCAATTGTTGATTATAGAATAGAAAACCAACTTAGGCTGTTCAGTCTTTTGGCGCCCCCATGTGACCAATTCGCAACATTGACTCTAATAAATTCAAGTTAATGATTAAGCAACACTACAGCAGGGGTGAAAAGTATTTAAAGTACTGAAATTCAGTACATATTTGAAGCACTTTTACTTTGATTCCATACAGCTAGCAGAGCACTTTGCAGGGTGAGGTTTTAAAGTTATTTGAGCACTACACAATTAGATTTTGACAGTCCAACAGCACAAAATTGTTTAGCCCTAGCTTAACCAACAAATGTGTTTACTGCTTTACTCTCATCCTAAACATTTTCAGATCTGTACCAAGATTTGATACAAAGAGGATCTTCTACCGATTGTTGCCAAGATTTTTTAAGCCCCACAGCGGGGAAATGTTCTACTCCAAGAAGGTGAGAGATGTCAAGTGATTTCAGAACCCTACTGCTGAAGAGAAAGTCATATTTTGCCTGTAGGCCACAAAGACCAAAGCTGCAGCAAGGAAATGTTAACATCCACATGCAATGAATTTCTGAGCAACATGTACAAGTTTTGGGCACATACAATCTGATATTAGGAAACAAGACAGGTCA
>NW_026552447.1:0-2120 GCF_027596085.1 Anoplopoma fimbria | reverse complement strand
AAGGCAGTGAAACGGCGTAAAATGACCGGCATCACAGCGTCAAAACACCCGCAGCAGAGTGCTCCAAGTCAGGGTAAACTCTGGGAGTGACAGCGGGTCTTTTAGCACACTAAAACGGCGTAAAATGAACCGACACAACCATGCTGCTCCATCCGCCTAAAATGACCGCGACCGCCAGCTGAAACGTCCGTAAAAGAGAGCATGAAGTGGCTAAACAGTGGTGCCATCAGCCTGTCTCTCCATGCTGCTGAATCCGCGTGAAATGACCGCGACCGCGGGACTGAAACGGAAGGATAGCATAGCTAGAGGAGGCTGAACCGTCCGGAGCTAGAGGAGCCAGCCCCGTAGAATCCCGTGACCGGGAAATAGGTTCCGGTGATCACGCATTGCATGCCAGGTAGTTTTTATTTTATTTTATTTTTTTTTAAATTCAATAACTTTCTTGAGACATTTGTTCATACATATAAACGAAAGATCATTATCTTTATTTAATGTTTTATTATCTTTATTTAATGTTTCGCGTTTGTCACAGTCACGGTGCAGTGACGCCACGCCATGATGTTTTCACGGATGTTTATCTGGACGGCTCATCCTCCTGTATACCGGTGTGCCGGATTACCGGTGTTTTTCACGGTACCGGTACCGGGTGGATCATGCCGCTCAACCTCCTAGCTAGCATAGCTAGAGGAGGTTGAGCCGTCTGGGAGCTAGAGGAGGCGCCCCCGCAGAATCCCGGTGACCGGGAAATAGGTTCCGGCGATCACCGCGCATTGCATGCCGGGTAGATTTTATTTATTTATTTATTTTTTAATTTTAATTTTTAATGTTTTTTTTAATTTTAATTTTTAATTTTTTTTTAATTCAATAACTTTATTGAGACATTTGTTCATACATATAAAACACAATATATTTATATATATATATATATATATATGTATATATTTACATTTTCAAGTTCTTATTTTTAAGATCTTAAGTTGATGCCACGAAGGCTGAAACATCATCTATTATCTTTATTTAATGTTTTATTCTATTCATTTAATGTTTCATTATCTTTATTAAATGTTATATTCTCTTTATTTAATGTTTCATTCTCTTTATTTAATGTTTTATTATCTTCATTTAATGTTTTATTCTCTTTGTTTAATGTTTTAATATCTTTATTTAATGTTTTATTCTATTTATTTAATGTTTCATTCTCTTTATTTAATGTTTTAATATCTTTATTTAATGTTTTAATATCTTTATTTAATGTTTTCTTATCTTTATTTAATGTTTCGCGTTTGTCACAGTCGCGGTGCAGTGACGTCACGTCATGATGTTTTCACGGATGTTTATCTGGACGGCTCATCCTCCTGTATACCGGTGTGCCGGATTACCGGTGTTTTTCACGGTACCGGTACCGGTGGACCGGCCGGCTCAACCTCCAGCCGGTCTTTTAGCACACTAAAACGGCGTAAAATGACCTCCAGCAGCCCAGGGAGGAAAAAAATAGCAGGCGCTTTCCGGAGGATTTTAGTGCTGAAATCCGGCTGAATCTGTCTTTTAAGGCAGTGAAACGGCGTAAAATGACCGGCATCACAGCGTCAAAACACCCGCAGCAGAGTGCTCCAAGTCAGGGTAAACTCTGGGAGTGACAGCGGGTCTTTTAGCACACTAAAACGGCGTAAAATGAACCGACACAACCATGCTGCTCCATCCGCCTAAAAAATGACCGCGACCGCCAGCTGAAAACGTCCGTAAAAGAGAGCATGAAGTGGCTAAACAGTGGTGCCATCAGCCTGTCTCTCCATGCTGCTGAATCCGCGTGAAAATGACCGCGACCGCGGGCTGAAAGCGGAAGGATAGCATAGCTAGAGGAGGTTGAGCCGTCCGGGAGCTAGAGGAGCCGTCCCGGTAGAATCCCGGTGACCGGGAAATAGGTTCCGGCGATCACCGCGGATTGCATGCCAGGTAGTTTTTATTTTATTTTATTTTTTTAAATTCAATAACTTTCTTGAGACATTTGTTCATACATATAAACGAAAGATCATTATCTTTATTTAATGTTTTATTATCTTTATTTAATGTTTCGCGTTTGTCACAGTCGCGGTGCAGTGACGTCACGTCATGATGTTTTC
>NW_026552446.1:0-1199 GCF_027596085.1 Anoplopoma fimbria | reverse complement strand
AGCAGTATTTGCATATAACTTCAGTTTTAATTCTGAAAATTAATTGAAATTGCAAATTACTGCTGCTTAGAGCCAGTTTTGAAGGAAATCATAAACTAATGCATTATTGAACATTATCCACACATACTGCCAAAAGCAGCCAAACGCTATTTATGACTTTAAAGCTCCCAAAACACATTTCTGCAAGATAGTAATGAAATGTAGGATAATGTTCAATAATGTACTTTACCATCAAGAAACTGGCTCTCAGCAGCAGTATTTGCATATAACTTCAGTTTTACCTGAAAATGACCTGCTTGCAAATACTGCTGCTTAGAGACAGTTTCTTGATGGAAATCATGTAAACTACGTATTATTGAACATTATCCACACATACTGCTATTTATGACTTTAAAGCTCCCAAAACACATTTCTGCAGGATAGTAACTGAAATTTAGGACAATGTTCAAAATACATACTTTTACCATCAAGAAACTGGCTCTCAGCAGCAGTATTTGCATATAACTTCAGTTTTACCTGAAAATGACCTGAAATTGCAAATACTGCTGCTTAGAGCCAGTTTCTTGATGGAAATCATGTAAACTACGTATTATTGAACATTATCCACACATACTGCTATTTATGACTTTAAAGCTCCAAAAACACATTTCTGCAGGATAGTAACTGAAATTTAGGACAATGTTCAAAATACATACTTTACCATCAAGAAACTGGCTCTCAGCAGCAGTATTTGCATATAACTTCAGTTTTACCTGAAAATGACCTGCTGCTTAGCTGCTTAGCCAGTTTCTTGATGGAATCATGTAAACTATTTATTATTGAACATTATCCACACATACTGCCAAAAGCTCCAAACCTGCATTTATGACTTTAAAGCTCCAAAAACACATTTTGGGATAGTAACTTTAAGCGATAAACAGCAGCTTTTGGCAGTATGTGTCAGCAGGTGTTACCTACAGTTTTACCTGAAAATGACCTGGAATTGCAAATACTGCTGCTTAGAGCCAGTTTCTTGATGGAAATCATGTAAACTACGTATTATTGAACATTATCCACACATACTGCTATTTATGACTTTAAAGCTCCAAAAACAAATTTCTGCAGGATAGTAACTGAAATTTAGGACAATGTTCAAAATACATACTTTTACCATCAAGAAACTGGCTCTCAGCAGCAGTATTTGCATATAACTTCAGTTT
>NW_026552445.1:0-1044 GCF_027596085.1 Anoplopoma fimbria | reverse complement strand
TCCATCCATCCATTTCCTTCCGCTTATCCGGGGCCGGGTCGCGGGGGCAGCAAGCTAAGGAGGGTCCTCCAGACGTCCTTCTCCCCAGCAACACTTTCCAGCTCCTCCTGGGGAACCCCGAGGCGTTCCCAGGCCAGACGAGATATATAATCTCTCCAGCGTGTTCTGGGTCTACCCCGGGGCCTCTTACCAGTTGGACGTGCCTGGAAAACCTCTAAAGGGAGGCGTCCAGGAGGCATCCTGATCAGATGCCCGAGCCACCTCAGCTGGCCCCTTTCGACGCGAAGGAGCAGCGGCTCTACTCCGAGCTCCCTCCGGATGTCTGAGCTCCTCACCCTATCTCTAAGGCTGAGCCCAGCCACCCTACGAAGGAAGCTCATTTCGGCCGCTTGTATTCGCGATCTCATTCTTTCGGTCACTACCCAAAGCTCATGACCATAGGTGAGGGTTGGAACGTAGATGGACTGGTAAATCGAGAGCTTTGCCTTTCGGCTCAGCTCCTTCTTCACCAAAACGGTCCGGTACAACGCCCGCATCACTGCTGACGCTGCACCGAACCGCCTGTCCATCTCCCGCTCCATTTTACCCTCACTCGTGAATAAGATCCCGAGATACTTGAACTCCCTCGCTTGGGGCAGTGACTCACTCCCAACCCAGAGGGTGCAATCCACCGTTTTCCGGAAGAGAACCATGGCCTCAGACCTGGAGGTACTGACTCTCATCCCGACCGCTTCACACTCGGCTGTGAACCGCCCCAGTGCGTGCTGAAGAGCTAGTCTGTGATGCCGGGGGTCAGCACGCCCAGGTTCCGGCCCCAGCCTGCCGCCCAGCTCACATTGCACCCGACCCCAATGCCTATCCCTGCGGGTGGTGGTCCCACAGGGTGGCGGCACCGATGTAGCTTTTCGGGCTGGGCCCGGCTGGGCCCCATGTGCCAGGGCCCCGGCCACCAGACGCTCGCCGGCGAGGCTCCTACCAGGTCTGGCTCCAGGAGGTGCCCGGTTTCCCTATTCCGGGCGAGGTGCCACAACCTTGTATCGTCCG
>NW_026552444.1:0-403 GCF_027596085.1 Anoplopoma fimbria | reverse complement strand
TTGATTCAGAGCTGGAAATAATTTCCCCCAGCAGACACGGCTGATGGATATAGTGATTTGAGAGTGGGAGAACAATGAGGTTCCAGGAAGAGCACAATTAAGGAGTAAACAGGGCTTTTCTTTACTCACATACACAGCCTCGTGTCTTGCATTAAAGAGTTTGATGTTTTGTTGTTCACAAGTCATTCGAAGGGTGCACCGTTCCTGGCGATGCTGCAATACCAGGTCAATGCGTGGAGTGAACGGAGCAAGCCCCTTTTTCATCTCCCAGTGCTAAAAATCTGCTTAATAAGTTATCCTCATATAGAGGACATATCAGATATTAAACTGATAAGAACAGATACTACACTTGATCTTAGCCAAAAGGCCGAGAAGCGATGATCCCCAACTGTTTGCTGCCCGT
>NW_026552443.1:0-1508 GCF_027596085.1 Anoplopoma fimbria | reverse complement strand
ACCATCAACACGTCTGTAGAAGACCACCTGTACGGTTGAAGAAATGCACCATTAGCTTTGTGAGTGTTTTGCACCAGGTACTGTCTAATCTTTTTGGTTCCTGGGCATCCTCTCGCAGAGGCAATTTCATAGTCTATGAAGTTCTACTGAGGCCGTGATTGTTGCTGGTTGAAAACTTAGCAATACCAGGTGAAAGGAGCAGGGAGAATAAAGGTGAGAAAGCCACGGGTCCAGACGGCATCAGCTCAAGGCTCCTCAGATCCCTGCGCAGACCAGCTGTGCAGGATTGTGGAGCACATCTTCAACTTGGAGCTTGAAGCTGGGGAGGGTACCACAGCTATGGAAGACGTCCTGCGTGGTACCAGTCCCAACTATCAACCTGGCATCGGGGTGGATGACGCTGTCATCTACCTGCTACAAAGATGCCTTTCTCACCTGGAAAAGGCTGGAAGCACTGTGAGAGTCATGTTCTTCGACTTCTCCAGTGCCTTCAACACCATCCAGCCTTTGCTTCTGAGGGACAAGCTGGAGCAGACCGGGGTGGACCACCACCTCACTGCATGGATACTGGACTACCTCACCAACCGTCCACAGTATGTGAGGATAAGGGAGTGTGAGTCAGATCGGGTGTCCTGCAGCACGGGGGCCCCACAAGGAACCGTTCTGGCTCCATTCCTCTTCTCCATATACACATCAGACTTCACATACAACTCTGCTACCTGCCACCTGCAAAAGTTCTCTGACGACTCTGCAATCGTCGGCCTCATCTCCGCAGGCGATGAGAGGGAATACAGAGAACTGAACCAGGACTTCACAGGATGGTGCCGGCGGAACCGCCTCCAGATCAACTCTGGTAAAACCAAAGAGCTGGTGGTGGACTTCCGCCGGGGAAAACACTGTCCTCCGGAACCAGTGAACATCCAGGGACAGGACATTGAGATTGTGCAATCTTATAAGTACCTGGGTGTTCACTTGAACAATAAACTGGACTGGACTAATCATTCAAAGGCACTCTATAAAAGGGTCAGAGCAGACTGTATCTGCTGAGGAGACTGAGGTCTTTTGGAGTGCAGGGAGCACTCCTGAAGACCTTTTTCAACTCCGTGGTGGCATCAGCCATTTTTTATGCAGTGGTCTGCTGGAGCAGCAGCATCTCAGCAGCCGACAAGAAGAGACTGAACAAGCTTGTCAGGAAGGCCAGCAGTGTGCTGGGGTGTCCACTGGATACGGTGGAGGTGGTGGGAGACAGGAGGGTGATGGCCAAGCTGTCATCCCTGATGAACAATACCTCCCACCCCATGCAGGACGCCCTGGCAGCTCTGTGCAGCTCCTTCAGCCACCGGCTGCTTCACCCCCGGTGTGTGAAGGAGAGGTACCGCAGGTCCTTCCTTCCTGCTGCTGTCAGGCTGCACAACCAGCTCTGCTCCCAGCAGACCACATGACACATGACAATAAAAACACTGTGCAATAATGGTTAATATAGTTTTTTTTTTTTTTTTTCTGTCTGT
>NW_026552442.1:0-641 GCF_027596085.1 Anoplopoma fimbria | reverse complement strand
ATGTTTTCATGAAATCACAAGGAAACTTGTTATTATGAGTCCAGAGGCCCTTACTTGAAGAAACGTCTTTTTACATACTTTGATGAAAGCAGCATGTTTTCATGAAATCACAAGGAAATTGGTTGATATTAGACCCGAGGCCCTTACTTGAAGAAAAGCTGTAAATGCATCTAAAAGTGATGAAGCATGTTTTCATGAAATCACAAGGAAATTTGTTATTATGAGTCCAGAGGCCCTTAATGGAAGAAACGTCTTTTTACATACTTTGATGAAAGTATCATGTTTTCATGAAATCACAAGGAAACTTGTTATTATGAGTCCAGAGGCCCTTACTTGAAGAAACGTCTTTTTACATACTTTGATGAAAGTATCATGTTTTCATGAAATCACAAGGAAATTGGTTTATATTAGACCCGAGGCCCTTACTTGAAGAAACTCATGTAAAGTATGGTTTCCTGTCAGAAAAGACACTTTTGGGGTATTTTAAGGATGAAAAGCTGTAAATGCATCTAAAAGTGATGATTCAGCATGTTTTCATGAAATCACAAGGAAATTGGTTGATATTAGAACCGAGGCCCTTACTTGAAGAAACTCATGTAAACTATGGTTTCCTGTCAGAAAAGACACTTTTGGGGTATTTT
>NW_026552441.1:0-696 GCF_027596085.1 Anoplopoma fimbria | reverse complement strand
AAAGAGAGCATGGAGTGGGGAAACAGTGGTGCAGTCAGCCTGTCTCTCCATGCTGCTCCATCCGCGAGAAAATGACCGCGACCGCCGGCTGAAAACGTCCGTAAAAGAGAGAGCATGGAGTGGGGAAACAGTGGTGCCATCAGCCTGCCTCTCCATGCTGCTCCATCCGCGAGAAAATGACCGCGACCGCCGGCTGAAAACGTCCGTAAAAGAGAGAGCATGGAGTGGGGAAACAGTGGTGCAGTCAGCCTGTCTCTCCATGCTGCTCCATCCGCGAGAAAATGACCGCGACCGCCGGCTGAAAACGTCCGTAAAAGAGTGCATTAAGTGGGTAAACAGTGGTGCCATCAGCCTGTCTCTCCATGCTGCTCCATCCGCGAGAAAATGACCACGACCGCCGGCTGAAAACGTCCGTAAAAGAGTGCATGAAGTGGGGAAACAGTGGTGCCATCAGCCTGTCTCTCCATGCTGCTCCATCCGCGAGAAAATGACCGCGACCGCCGGCTGAAAACGTCCGTAAAGAGAGAGCATGGAGTGGGGAAACAGTGGTGCCATCAGCCTGCCTCTCCATGCTGCTCCATCCGCGAGAAAATGACCGCGACCGCCGGCTGAAAACGTCCGTAAAAGAGAGAGCATGGAGTGGGGAAACAGTGGTGCCATCAGCATGTCTCTCCATGCTGCTCCATCCGCGAGAAA
>NW_026552440.1:0-494 GCF_027596085.1 Anoplopoma fimbria | reverse complement strand
TTGGTATTTGATATATAGTATATGGTATATGGAATATGGTATTTGTATATGGTATTTGGTATTTGGTACATGGTATATGGTATATGGTATTTGGTATATGGTATATGGTAAATGGTATTTGGTATATGGAATATGGTATTTGGAATATGGTATATGGCATTTGGTATATGGCATTTGGTATATGGTATATGGTATTTGGTATTTGGTATATAGTATATGGTATATGGTATATGGTATTTGGTATATGGTATTTGGTATATGGTATATGGTATTTGGTATATGGTATTTGGTATATGGAATATGGTATTTTGTATATGGATGGTATATGGTATATGGTATATATGGTATATGGTATTTTATATATATATGGTATATGGTATATGGTATTTGGTATATGGTATATGGTATATGGTATTTGGTATATGGTATATGGTATATGGTATTTGGTATTTGATATATAGTATATGGTATATGGAATATGGTATTTGTATATG
>NW_026552439.1:0-920 GCF_027596085.1 Anoplopoma fimbria | reverse complement strand
ATGGTATATGGTATTTGGTATATGGTATATGGTATATGGTATATGGTATTTGGTATTTGGTATATGGTATTTGGTATATGGAATATGGTATTTGGTATATAGTATATGGTATATGGTATATGGTATTTGGTATATGGTATATGGAATATGGTATTTGGAATATGGTATATGGTATTTGGTATATGGCATTTGGTATATGGCATATGGTATTTGGTATATGGTATATGGTATTTGGTATATGGTATATGGTATATGGTATATGGTATTTTGTATATGGTATATGGTATTTGGTATATGGTGTTTGGTATATGGTATATGGTATTTGGAATATGGCATATGGCATTTGGTATATGGTATATGGTATATGGTATTTGGTATATGGTATATGGTATTTGGTATATGGTATATGGTAATTGGTATATGGTATATGGTATATGGTATATGGTATTTGGTATATGGTATATGGTATATGGTTTTTTGTATATGGAATATGGTATTTTATATGTATATGGAATATGGTATTTTGTATATGGAATATGGTATATGGTATATGGTATATAGTATATGGTATATGGAATATGGTATTTGTATATGGTATTTGGTATTTGGTATATGGTATATTGTATATGGTATTTGGTATATGGTATATGGTATATGGTAAATGGTATTTGGTATATGGAATATGGTATTTGGAATATGGTATATGGCATTTGGTATATGGCATTTGGTATATGGTATTTGGTATATGGTATATGGTATATGGTATTTGGTATATGGTATATGGTATATGGTATATGGTATTTGGTATATGGTATATGGTATTTGGAATATGGTATATGGCATTTGGTATATAGCATTTAGTATATAATTATTTGGTATATGGTATATGGTATTGGTATTTGATATATATGATATATGGT
>NW_026552437.1:0-466 GCF_027596085.1 Anoplopoma fimbria | reverse complement strand
TACAAAGTGGCTATAAGGATCACAAATGTAGTGCAGTAAAAAGATTAATATTTACTGTTGAAATGTAGAATACGTTAGCATAAAATTGAAAAGAAAATGATCGATGAGCTTAGGAATGATGAAAGCCATCATTTAACTGGATTTGTGTCATTTCTATACCGGCAAGTCATGATCTAGCTATTTCCTTCCCACCCTGTCGGTGTCCACTGAAAAAGCAGCAGCGCCTCTGCTTTTTGTAAAGAGGAGTGAAAAAAGCTTACAGCACCTGGTATTCCCAGGCGGTCTCCCATCCAAGTACTGACCAGGCCCGACCCTGCTTAGCTTCCGAGATCAGGCGAGATCGTGTTTTTTTTTTTTATCTTTTATTATAAAAATAAATCAGATTTTATGTACAAAGCAATCTGCACAGAGGGGAAAAACATATACTTGAAATCAAATGTAAAATCACAAAATAAATAAAATAAAG
>NW_026552436.1:0-323 GCF_027596085.1 Anoplopoma fimbria | reverse complement strand
GCACCACTGTTTACCCACTTCATGACGTTTTCAGCCGGCGGTCGCGGTCATTTTCTCGCGGATGGAGCAGCATGGAGAGACAGGCTGACTGGCACCACTGTTTCCCCCACTCCATGCTCTCTCTTTTACGGACGTTTTCAGCCCGCGGCGCATGTAGTCATTTTCTCGCGGGATGGAGCAGCATGAGAGACAGGCTGATGGCACCACTGTTTCCCCACTTCATGCACTCTTTACGGACGTTTTCAGCCGGCGGCTGCGGTCATTTTTTAGGCGCGGATGGAGCAGCATGGTTGTTTCGGTCTGATCATGCTGTTTTAGTGTGC
>NW_026552435.1:0-545 GCF_027596085.1 Anoplopoma fimbria | reverse complement strand
GTGTATTTTCTGCAACGAAACCATAGTTTACGTGAGTTTCTTCAAGTAAGGGCCTCTGGACTCATAACAAGTTTCCTTGTGTTTTCATGAAAACATGATAGTTTCATCACTTTTAGATGCATTTACAGCTTTTCTGCTGCCAAAAGACGTTTCAGCCTTAAAATACCCCAAAAGTGTCTTTTATGACATGAAATCATACTTTACATGAGATTCTTCAAGTAAGGGCCTCTGGACTCATAATAACAAGTTTCCTTGTGTTTTCATGAAAACATGATACTTTCATCACTTTTAGATGCATTTCAGCTTTCTTGCTCACAAAAGTCGTTTCAGCCTGAAAATACCCCAAAAGTGTATTTTTTCTGCAACGAAACCATGCGTGAGTTTCTTCAAGTAAGGGCCTCTGGACTCATAATAACAAGTTTCCTTGTGTTTTCATGAAAACATGATACTTTCATCACTTTTAGATGCATTTACAGCTTTTTTGCGCACAATAGTTGTTTCAGCCTGAAAATACCCCAAAAGTGTATTTTCTGCAACGAAACCAT
>NW_026552434.1:0-777 GCF_027596085.1 Anoplopoma fimbria | reverse complement strand
AAAGTGTATTTTCTAACATGAAATCATACTTTACATGAGTTTCTTCAAGTAAGGGCCTCTTGACTCATAATAACAAGTTTCCTTATGTTTTCATAAAAACATCATACTTTCATCACTTTTAGATGCATTTACAGCTTTTCTGCTGCCAAAAGACGTTTCAGCCTTAAAATACCCCAAAAGTGTCTTTTCTGACAGGAATTCATACTTTACATGAGTTTCTTCAAGTAAGGGCCTCTGGACTAATATCAACTAGTTTCCTTGTGTTTTCATGAAAACATGATACTTTCATCACTTTTAGATGCATTTACAGCTTTTCTGCTGCCAAAAGACGTTTCAGCCTTAAAATACCCCAAAAGTGTCTTTTCTGACATGAAATCATACTTTACATGAGTTTCTTCAAGTAAGGGCCTCTTGACTCATAATAACAAGTTTCCTTGTGATTTCATGAAAACATGATACTTTCATCACTTTTAGATGCATTTACAGCTTTTCTGCTGCCAAAAGACGTTTCAGCCTTAAAATACCCCAAAAGTGTCTTTTCTGACATGAAACCATACTTTACATGAGTTTCTTCAAGTAAGGGCCTCTTGACTCATAATAACAAGTTTCCTTGTGATTTCATGAAAACATGATACTTTCATCACTTTTAGGTGCATTTACAGCTTTTCTGCTGCCAAAAGACGTTTCAGCCTTAAAATACCCCAAAAGTGTCTTTTCTGACAGGAAATCATACTTTACATGAGTTTCTTCAAGTAAGGGCCTCTTGACTCATAATAA
>NW_026552433.1:0-679 GCF_027596085.1 Anoplopoma fimbria | reverse complement strand
CATACTTACAGATAATACACTTTTGGGGTATTTTAAGGCTGAAAGGCCTTTTATGAGCAAAAAAGCCAGAAATGCATCTAAAAGTGATCGCTTTTCTGCTGCCAAAAGACGTTTCAGCCTTAAAATACCCCAGACGTGTCTTTTCTGACAGGAAACCATACTTTACATGAGTTTCTTCAAGTAAGGGCCTCTGGACTCATAATAACAAGTTTCCTTGTGTTTTCATGAAAACATGATACTTTCATCACTTTTAGATGCATTTACAGCTTTTCTGCTGCCAAAAGACGTTTCAGCATGAAAATACCCCAAAAGTGTCTTTTCTGACAGGAAACCATACTTACAGAAAATACACTTTTGGGGTATTTTAAGGCTGAAACGACTTTTGTGAGCAAAAAAGCCAGAAATGCATCTAAAAGTGATCGCTTTTCTGCTGCCAAAAGACGTTTCATCCTTAAAATACCCCAAAAGTGTATTTTCTGACAGGAAACCATACTTTACATGAGTTTCTTCAAGTAAGGGCCTCTTGACTCATAATAACAAGTTTCCTTGTGATTTCATGAAAACATGATACTTTCATCACTTTTAGGTGCATTTACAGCTTTTCTGCTGCCAAAAGACGTTTCAGCCTTAAAATACCCCAAAAGTGTCTTTTCTGACAGGAATTCATACTTTACTTGAG
>NW_026552432.1:0-623 GCF_027596085.1 Anoplopoma fimbria | reverse complement strand
AAGTAAGGGCCTCTGGACTCATAATAACAAGTTTCCTTATGTTTTCATGAAAACATGATACTTTCATCACTTTTAGATGCATTTACAGCTTTTTTGCGCACAATAGTTGTTTCAGCCTGAAAATACCCCAAAAGTGTATTTTCTAACATGAAATCATACTTTACATGAGTTTCTTCAAGTAAGGGCCTCTTGATTCATAATAACAAGTTTCCTTATGTTTTCATAAAAACATCATACTTTCATCACTTTTAGGTACATTTACAGCTTTTCTGCTGCCAAAAGAGCGTTTCAGCCTTAAAATACCCCAAAAGTGTCTTTTCTGACATGAAATCATACTTTACATGAGTTTCTTCAAGTAAGAGCCTCTTGACTCATAATAACAAGTTTCCTTGTGATTTCATGAAAACATGATACTTTCATCACTTTTAGATGCATTTACAGCTTTTCTGCTGCCAAAAGAAGTTTCAGCCTTAAAATACCCCAAAAGTGTCTTTTCTGACAGGAAACCATACTTACAGATAATACACTTTTGGGGTATTTAAGCTGAAAAACTTATGAGCAAAAAAGCCAGAAATGCATCTAAAAGTGATCGCTTTCTGCTGCCAAAAGACGTTTCAGCCTTA
>NW_026552431.1:0-2096 GCF_027596085.1 Anoplopoma fimbria | reverse complement strand
GTTTTCATGAAAACGTGATACTTTCATCACTTTTAGATGCATTTACAGCTTTTCTGCTGCCAAAAGACGTTTCAGCATGAAAATACCCCAAAAGTGTCTTTTCTGACAGGAAACCATACTTACAGAAAATACACTTTTGGGGTATTTTAAGGCTGAAACGACTTTTGTGAGCAAAAAAGCCAGAAATGCATCTAAAAGTGATCGCTTTTCTGCTGCCAAAAGACGTTTCATCCTTAAAATACCCCAAAAGTGTATTTTCTGACAGGAAACCATACTTTACATGAGTTTCTTCAAGTAAGGGCCTCTGGACTCATAATAACAAGTTTCCTTGTGTTTTCATGAAAACATGATACTTTCATCACTTTTATTTGCATTTACAGCTTTTCTGCTGCCAAAAGACGTTTCAGCCTTAAAATACCCCAAAAGTGTCTTTTCTGACATGAAACCATACTTTACATGAGTTTCTTCAAGTCAGGGCCTCTTGACTCATAATAACAAGTTTCCTTGTGATTTCATGAAAACATGATACTTTCATCACTTTTAGATGCATTTACAGCTTTTCTGCTGCCAAAAGACGTTTCAGCCTTAACATACCCCAAAAGTGTATTTTCTGACAGGAATTCATACTTTACTTGAGTTTCTTCAAGTAAGGGCCTCTGGACTCATAATAACAAGTTTCCTTATGTTTTCATGAAAACATGATACTTTCATCACTTTTAGATGCATTTACAGCTTTTCTGCTGCCAAAAGACGTTTCAGCCTTAAAATACCCAAAAAGTGTCTTTTATGACATGAAATCATACTTTACATGAGTTTCTTCAAGTAAGGGCCTCTGGACTCATAATAACAAGTTTCCTTGTGTTTTCATGAAAACATGATACTTTCATCACTTTTAGATGCATTTACAGCTTTTCTGCTGCCAAAAGACGTTTCAGCCTTAAAATACCCCAAAAGTGTCTTTTCTGACAGGAAACCATACTTACAGAAAATACACTTTTCAAGTATTTTAAGGCTGAAACTCACAAGTTTCTTGTGAGCAAAAAATGCCGAAATGCATCTTAAATGCATTTACAGCTTTTCTGCTGCCAAAAGACGTTTCAGCCTTAAAATACCCCAGACGTGTCTTTTCTGGCAGGAAACCATACTTTACATGAGTTTCTTCAAGTAAGGGTCTCTGGACTCATAACAAGTTTCCTTGTGTTTTCATGAAAACATGATACTTTCATCACTTTTAGATGCATTTACAGCTTTTCTGCTGCCAAAAGACGTTTCAGCCTTAAAATACCCAAAAAGTGTCTTTTCTGACAGGAAATCATACTTTACATGAGTTTCTTCAAGTAAGGGCCTCTGGACTCATAATAACAAGTTTCCTTGTGTTTTCATGAAAACATGATACTTTCATCACTTTTAGATGCATTTACAGCTTTTCTGCTGCCAAAAGACGTTTCAGCCTTAAAATACCCAAAAAGTGTCTTTTCTGACATGAAACCATACTTTACATGAGTTTCTTCAAGTAAGGGCCTCTGGACTCATAATAACAAGTTTCCTTGTGTTTTCATGAAAACATGATACTTTCATCACTTTTAGATGCATTTACAGCTTTTCTGCTGCCAAAAGACGTTTCAGCCTTAAAATACCCCAAAAGTGTCTTTTCTGACATGAAACCATACTTTACATGAGTTTCTTCAAGTAAGGGCCTCTTGACTCATAATAACAAGTTTCCTTATGTTTTCATGAAAACATGATACTTTCATCACTTTTAGATGCATTTACAGCTTTTCTTCTGCCAAAAGACGTTTCAGCCTTAAAATACCCCAAAAGTGTCTTTTCTGACAGGAAACCATGCTTACAGAAAATACACTTTTGGGGTATTTTAAGGCTGAAACGACTTTTGTGAGCAAAAAAGCCGGAAATGCATCAAAAAGTGATCGCTTTTCTGCTGCCAAAAGATGTTTCAGCCTTAAAATACCCCAGACGTGTCTTTTCTGACAGGAAACCATACTTTACATGAGTTTCTTCAAGTAAGGGCCTCTGGACTCAGTAGTAGTAGTATTAATAGTAGTAATATTAGTAGTAGTAGTATTAGTAGTAGTAAT
>NW_026552430.1:0-1753 GCF_027596085.1 Anoplopoma fimbria | reverse complement strand
AGCTACATCAAAGGAAGGACCTAGAGACTCGCGGATGGTACCAATCGATCCGCGGTGGAGTCATTAGTGGGAGTAGAGACCACTTACAAGACGGTAGGACCTTCATGAAAAAAGTTATTCACGAAAAACCAATATTTTCTTGGGTTTCGAACCATTCCCAAGGTCCTAGAAGTCGGGGTTGGTACCATTCGATCGGACTTGGCCGAATTGAAGTGGACACGGAGACCACTTCCAAGTCTACCACCTTCAGAAAAAAGTTATTCAAGAATATGTAATCCTCTCATGTGTAATCGTGGTTTTCATCCCTATTCCTAACCTAACCCTGACCTGACCCTAACCTAACCTAACCCTAACCCTAACAACCCTAACCCTAACCCTAACCCTAACCCTAACCCTAACCCCAACCTAACCCTAACCTAACCCCTAACCTAACCCTAACCCTAACCTAACCTAACCCTAACCTAACCCTAACCTAACCTAACCTAACTAACTAACCCTATCCCAGGAAGAACCTAACCCTCTGTGGTTTTAACCCTAACCTAACCCTAACCCTAACCCTAACTAACCTAACCCTAACCTAACCTAAGACTAACCCTAGGATCCTAACCTAACCTAACCCTAACCTTAACCTAACCTAACCTAACCTAACCTTAACCTAAAACCCTAACCTAACCCTAACCCCTAACCCTTACCTAACCCTAACCTAACCCTAACCTAAGACTAACCCTAACCTAACCCTAACCCTAACCTAACCCCTAACCTAACCTAACCTAACCCAACCCAACCTAACCTTCCATTCACCTTATTCCAAATAAAACTTTGACAAATTGTATCGTATGAACTCTTATTTATTGATCATGACATAAATATTTATGGAATGTACATCACAAAAAGGTCTAAATTAAGGTTAAACTTTAATATCAAAGGAAGTGACATCATATTTGTTCATCTATAGAACTATAGGAATATGGAGACCTGAAATACATCAACAACATAGATTGCATATTGCATTTGTTAATAGCTTACCTGTGGTTAGGGTTAGGGGACGCTAACCCTAACCCTAACCCTAACCTAACCCTCTACCGAAAAAACACTTAGGCAAATTTTCGGAAAAAATTAACATGGGGGAGTCTATGGCAGCTATATCACAGGAAGGACCTAGAGACTCGGGGTAGTACCATTGGAAAGGCCGTGCCCTACTTACTATAGATGTACGTTAGAAAAAGTTTGTAGGATCTTCAGAAAAAATGTTATTCAAAAAGGCGTCTTGATCCTTTTTCATTTTTTGCCCGTTTCACCCCCTTCCCGAAGTCCTACAGACTCGGGGTCGGTACCATTCGATCGGGCTTGGCCTAATTAGTGGGGGCGGAGACCGTTTCCAAGGCTCTACCACATTCGGAAGAGGTGTATTTTCAAAAAGGATCAAGAATCTGTGGTTTTCATCCCTTATCCTATCCTAACCTAACCTAACCCTAGCGAGTCAATGGCAGCTACATCAAAGGAAGGACCTAGAGACTCGCGGATGGTACCAATCGATCCGCGGTGGAGTCATTAGTGGGAGTAGAGACCACTTACAAGACGGTAGGACCTTCATGAAAAAAGTTATTCACGAAAAACCAATATTTTCTTGGGTTTGAACCATTCCCAAGGTCCTAGAGAGTCGGGGTTGGTACCATTCGATCGGACTTGGCCGAATTAGTGGACACGGAGACCACTTCCAAGTCTCTACCACCTTCAGAAAAAAGTTATTCAG
>NW_026552429.1:0-935 GCF_027596085.1 Anoplopoma fimbria | reverse complement strand
GGTTCGCATTGTGTGGTGTATATTGGATAAAATAAATATACCTTTGTTAAAAACCTACCCACTGAAGCCGTGTCTGTGTTGAGGAAACCATACGGTAGTCGAGAAATTGACTACACCATGTAAACTATGTATTCTTTCAAATTATCCTAATTTTTAGTCACTATCCTGCAGGAATGTGTTTTGAGAGCTGTAAAGTGATAAATAGCAGCTTTTGGCAGAATGTGTGGCGTTACCCACAGTTTTAGCTGAAAATGACCTGAAATTGCAAATACTGCTGTTTAGAGACAGTTTTGGGAGCCGAAGTTACAAATAGCAGCTTTGCACCGTTAACTTTAGTTTTTCCTGAAATGACCTGAAATTGCAAATACTGCCGTTTGTCAGTTTCTTGATGGAACCATAAACTTTGTATTCTTTCACATTATCCTAATTTTTAGTGACTATCCTGCAGGAATGTGTTTTGAGAGTCATGATAAATAGCAGCTTTGGCAGAATGTATGCCATCACAGTTTTAGCTGAAAATGACCTGAACAGGCAATGCTGTTTAGAGCCAGTTTCTTGATGGAAACCATTACATTATCCACATTTCAGTGACTATCCTGCAGAAATATGTTTTGGTAGCTGTAAAGTGGCAAATAGTAGCCTTTTGCATTGTTAACTTTAGTTTTTCCTGAAAATGACCTGAAATTGCAAATACTGCTGTTTAGAGCCAGTTTATTGATGGAAACTATGTAAAATATGTTACATTGAACATTGTTAACTTTAGTTTTTCCTGAAAATGACCTGAAATTGCAAATACTGCCGTTTAGAGCCAGTTTATTGATGGAAACCATGTGTGGCAGTGGGCGTGGTCTGCGCTCAGCTGCAGGCGAGAGAGGTGGGGAGTGGTTCATGGGAACAGTGCCGGGGTGAGTTCACACGGCTGCAACATGGTGCTA
>NW_026552428.1:0-831 GCF_027596085.1 Anoplopoma fimbria | reverse complement strand
CATTACATTATCCACATTTCAGTGACTATCCTGCAGAAATAGTTTAGAGACAGTTTATTGATGGAAACCATGTAAAATATGTTACATTGAACATTATCCTAATTTTTAGTGACTATCCTGCAGGAATGTGTTTTGAGAGCTGTAAAGTGATAAATAGCAGCTTTTGGCAAAATGTGTGGCGTTACCCACAGTTTTAGCTGAAAATGACCTGAAATTGCAACTAATGCTGTTTAGAGCCAGTTTCTTGATGGAAACCATTACATTATCCACATTTCAGTGACTATCCTGCAGAAATATGTTTTGGTAGCTGTAAAGTGGCAAATAGTAGCCTTTTGCATTGTTAACTTTAGTTTTAGCTGAAAATGACCTGAAATTGCAAGTAATGCTGTTTAGAGCCAGTTTCTTGATGGAAACCATGTAAACTATGTATTCTTTCACATTATCCAAATTTCAGTGACTATCCTGCAGAAATGTGTTTTGGGAGCTGTAAAGTGATAAATAGCAGCTTTTGCACTGTTAACTTTAGTTTTTCCTGAAAATGACCTGAAATTGCAAATACTGCTGTTTAGAGCCAGTTTATTGATGGAAACCATGTAAACTATGTATTCTTTCACATTATCCTAATTTTTAGTGACTATCCTGCAGGAATGTGTTTTGAGAGCTGTAAAGTGATAAATAGCAGCTTTTGGCCGAATGTGTGGCGTTACCCACAGTTTTAGCTGAAAATGACCTGAAATTGCAAATACTGCTGTTTAGAGACAGTTTTGGGAGCTGTAAAGTGATAAATAGCAGCTTTTGCACTGTTAACTTTAGTTTTTTCTGAAAATGACC
>NW_026552427.1:0-502 GCF_027596085.1 Anoplopoma fimbria | reverse complement strand
TAAAATATGTTACATCGAACATTATCCCTAATTTTAGTGACTATCCTGCAGGAATGGTTTTGAGAGCTATGCAAGTGATATTATGTTTGGCAGAATGTGTGGCGATTACCCACAGTTGTAACTGAAAATTACCTGAAATTGCAAATACTGCTGTTTAGAGACAGTTTCTTGATGGAAACCATTACATTATCCACATTTCAGTGACTATCCTGCAGAAATATGTTTTGAGAGCTGTAAAGTGGCAAATAGTAGGCTTTTACACTGTTAACTTTAGTTCTTCCTGAAAATGACCTGAAATTGCAAATACTGCTGTTTAGAGCCAGTTTATTGATGGAAACTTATGTAAAATATGTTCCATTGAACATTATCCTAATTCTTAGTGACTATCCTGCAGGAATGTGTTTTGAGAGCTGTAAAGTGATAAATAGCAGCTTTGGCAGAATGTGTGGCGTTACCCACAGTTTTAGGTGAAAATGACCTGAAATTGCAAGTAATGCTGTTT
>NW_026552426.1:0-531 GCF_027596085.1 Anoplopoma fimbria | reverse complement strand
ATTTTATTCATATAAAAGTACCAAATCATTATTTTTCGGGAAAATGCTATCAGGAGAAAAATGTAATATTTATGAACCTTGACTGCAAGCATGGGCATCCCACACAGCCCACCTAGCCAACAAACCAAGATTGGAAATAAAATAAAATAAAATAAAATAAAATAAAATAAAATAAAATAAAATAAAATAAAATAAAATAAAATAAAATGAAAAAAAAAAAATGAAAAAAAGAAAGAATATATATATCTTTATATATATATAAAATAATAATTTTATTCATATAAAAGTACCAAATCATTATTTTTCGGGAAAATGCTATCAGGAGAAAAATGTAATATTTATGAACCTTGACTGCAAGCATGGGCATCCCACACAGCCCACCCTAGCCAACAAACCAAGATTGGAAATAAAATAAAATAAAATAAAATAAAATAAAATAAAATAAAATAAAATAAAATAAAATAAAAAATAAAATAAAATAAAATAAAATGAAAATGAAAAAAAAAAAATGAAAAAAATGAAAGAATATAT
>NW_026552425.1:0-908 GCF_027596085.1 Anoplopoma fimbria | reverse complement strand
TCCTCTGTGATGGGTTAAATGCAGATAATTGTAATTTGTCATTGTTGGACTAATGAAGGCTTCATTAATATTAACATACTATACTATGACTTTTTTAAGGCTTTTTTCAACATACTATACGATGACTTTTTTTGACTTTTTTCGACATACTATACTATGACCTTTTTATGACTTTTTCGACATACTATACTATGACCTTTTATGACTTTTTTCAACATACTATACTTAGGCTTTATCTTCAACATACTATACTATGACTTTTTGACTTTTTCAACATACTATACTATGACTTTTTTATGACTTTTTTCGACATACTATACTATGACCTTTTTGACTTTTCTTCAACATACTATACTATGACTTTTCTTCAACATAATATACTATGACTTTTTTTGACTTCTTTCGACATACTATACTATGACTTTTTCATGACTTTTTTCAACATACTGTACTTAGGCTTTCTTCAACATACTATACTATGACTTTTTTCAACATAATATACTATGACTTTTTTTGACTTTTTCGACATACTATACTATGACCTTTTTTTTGACTTTTTTCAACATACTATACTATGACCTTTTTTTCAACATACTACACTTAGGCTTTATTCGACATACTATACTATGACTTTTTTATGATTTTATTCAAAAGGGCGGCTGTGGCACGCCAGGTAGAGCGCTCATCCCGTAACCACGAGGTTGGTGGTTCGAACCCCTCTTCAGTCAACATGCAGAGGTGTCCTTGAGCGAGACACCTAACCCCCAGTTGCTCCCCAGGCATCCCACTGCTCCTCTGTGATGGGTTAAATGCAGATAATTGTAATTTGTCATTGTTGGACTAATGAAGGCTTCATTAATATTAACATACTATACTATGACTTTTTTAAGGCTTTTTTCGACATACTA
>NW_026552424.1:0-1089 GCF_027596085.1 Anoplopoma fimbria | reverse complement strand
CGCCCTAGCCTTCGTTCACCTCTTCCCCCATTCACCCTCTGCTGGAGTCTCTGCTCCCCACCATCTACACCTCTGCCACCTCCCCTCTCTCAGCAGACTTATGACACCAGAGGATGACTCTGGTTCCTGCCACCTCCAGAAGTTTTCCGATGACTCCTCCATTGTTGGATGTATCACCAGGGACAACGAGGAGGAGTACAGAGGACTGATTGAGAGCTTCATCACATGGTGCAGCAACAACCACCTGAAGCTCAACATCAGCAAGACCAGGAGCTTGTGGTGGACTACCAGAGGAACAGAAGCCCCCTGTCCCTGTTGTCATTCAGGAGGGGGTGGAGAGGGTTGAGTCCTACAAGTACCTTGGGGTGCAGATAAACAATAAACTGGACTGGACACACAACACTGACGCCCTCCACAGGAAAGGACAGAGCAGGCTGTTCTTCCTGAGGAGGCTGAGGTCCTTCAATGTGTGCAATAAACTGCTCAAGGCATTCTACCAGTCTGTGGAAACCAGCGCCCCCTTCTTTGCTGTAGCGTGCTGGGGTGGTGGCATCAGGACTGGAGATGCCAACAAGCTCAACAAGCTGGTGAGGAAAGCCAGCTCTGTGGTGGGTCTGGGAGCTGGACAGTCTGGAGTCAGTGGGTGAGCGGAGGATGAAGGCCAAACTCGGAGCCATCCTGGACAATCCCTCTCACCCTCTCCATGAGGAACTGTGGCAGCTGGGCAGCTCTTTCAGCCATCGGCTGATTCTACCAAAGAGCAGGACAGAGCGTACAACAACAGCGGAAACCACAGTCTGTCATCATGCTGTACATTTTTTATTTGTATTCTTATTTTATTTTTTTTATTCTATTTTTATTTTTATTTTATTGTATAATATGTGTATTTATTATCTGTTCTGTGTAGTTGAGCTGCTGCAACACCCAAATTTCCCCCATGGGATCAATAAAGGAATATAATAATAATAATAATAAAAACTTCATCTCTGAAGTAAGAATCAATGTTTGCAACCCAGCTCTCAGACTGCAACTGACAGACTGTTTCTCTGCTCCTTCACTCGAACGTTGACTCATAATAAATCTATAAAT
>NW_026552423.1:0-372 GCF_027596085.1 Anoplopoma fimbria | reverse complement strand
TGCTGATTCTCTTGATTCTACTGTTCTGACATTCTCTAATCAGGAACTGCTAGGGGAGTGGCTTACACATCTCAAGGATATATACTCAGACCACAAAACCTTACTCCAGTTTATTTTGACTCTGGAGGATACTGAACTACTTGATTCTGCTAGGATAGACTAAGTATATTGTTCTCTGCTTTCTTAAAATTGATCTTAAACTGTACAAGCCTGCTTAAAAAAGGGTTAGTGACTGATGCTGATTCTCTTGATTCTACTGTTCTGATATTCTTTAATCAGGAAGTGTTTGATGCTCTGTTGTGTTTGATGCTCCTGTGCCTTTAATCAGGAACTGCTTTGAGAGTGTGCTTTAGCTTCAATGGGTCAATTGTC